>NW_021848537.1:3425101-3442839 GCF_003651465.1 Formica exsecta
CCCCCCCTCCCCACGATCGATCGAAGGTGAATCGCCAGTACGCTCCCAGCGAGCTTGTATACAGATGCACCTGCCTTAATAAATGCAGGCTGCCTCCCGGCGATTTATCGGAAATTCCGTCTATGTCTCGCCATCGGACTCGCTTTGCGCGCGCGCTTCGCTATACATATATATATATATAATTACAGTCTTAATTCTCGTAAAATTTCCTTTGTCTCGGTAAATGTTATATAAATTATGTAAAGTTGTAATTAAGAATTAATGAACAAGATATTAAGTATTTAAATTTGATAGACACGTGCCAATTTATTCGAGCAAAAGATCATAATTTTTGAAAGTAATTTAGTATATAATCAATCTAGATTAATGACTGCCTTTATTAATGAAATCGCATTTGTCGCATAATAGTTGTGTATAAAGTGGAATTTCAGATTATGTTTTTCAATTTAGAATAAAGATCTAGGTACGGGTTTACTTTTCGGTCGAGAAACTCTTTCTCTTTGCATCTAAATAATTTTTGGATTAGAATAAATTCTGAAACTGAATAGCAGTTACTCTTTCGAGCGTAAACTAGTTTCACGATGCAACATTCAACGGAATCCTTAAGACAAGCGGTTTCATTTTCAGGAAGATGCAGAGGCTGTACGTTAATTTCCGTATGAAACATTCGCGGAGAATTCTGGGAGGTCGCCAAAGCGTGCGTATAAATAATGCGGGCTAAATGAAAAATTCCCTCAGGACGGAGGCAAAATTCCGCATCTCTTCGTCAGACTAAACGAAATCCTCGGCACGAGCTTTTTCGAAAGCGCGACGCAGCTGCGGCTGCGTTCGCGAATTCTCTTCATAACCCTCTCAGCCCTCCCATGTTTCCGCATCCCTCTTAACTTCCCTCGTCTCTTTCCTACTTTTCTTCCAACTCGCTTTCCTCGGTATACTGAACGAAGACAAATAACCCGTGGATTGTTTGTTGCGCCATAGTCGTTTCTACCGGAAACAGAACGTCGGAAGACCACCTAGGAGCTTCCCGAGTGACCCTTCGAGAAAGAGAGAGAGAGAGAGAGAAACAGAGTTGGATAAAAGCTGACGTTATAGAGTTATAGATCGGCATTATTACGAGAAGTAATAATGGATAGCACAAGACGTTTAAACGTATGAGTGCAAATATTAGCTGAAGAAGAATTATGAGCTGAGAGTGGAATAAAAATCTCTCTGAGAAAGTCGTAAGAAAAAAATTTCTTTGAAATGTGTATGTTCGGGAACTTGAAAGAATTCAAAATACAATTAACTGACGTATGACAGTTAAACAATCTGATGACACGTGCAACAATTATATGTAACAATTCGAGAATTTAATATTAAATTCTCTCCTTCCATATTTTGGGAACAGGAACGAGGTAGTAAAGATACACGGTCCAAATATTCTAAGATCCAGCAAAGTTCGAGTTTGAAAATCCTATTTAAGGACTTAAAGACGCAAATTTCCTTCGAATGCGCTCTATACAACAGCAGCCGATTTACCGTAAATACCGAAGGATTCACGTAAGTTTGTTAGCGCACAGAACCTACTACGAAAGTTTGCAGGAGGGTGGATAAGTACCTTCCTACACGAGAGAAAGAGAGAGAGAGAGAGAGAGAAAGTGTCCCTAAGCGACGATAGAAGGTATCTCTTTAACCAGCCAAATACGAAACAGCCGCAACATTTTCCAGAGAGCCTCCTGTCTAAGCTCGTCGAATCCAATTCGCGGAACAATAAGGACGAACTTAGCCGGCTTGCCTCCTACCTGTCTCGCGAAACTGCGACCCAAAATGGATGCGGAGGAGAGAGAGAGAGAGAGAGAGAGAGAAAGTGTCCCTAAGCGACGATAAGGTATCTCTTTAACCAGCCAAATACGAAACAGCCGCAACATTTTCCAGAGAGCCTCCTGTCTAAGCTCGTCGAATCCAATTCGCGGAACAATAAGGACGAACTTAGCCGGCTTGCCTCCTACCTGTCTCGCGAAACTGCGACCCAAAATGGATGCGGAGGATATTATCCTCCCTCAATTTTCCCTCCGATCTCCCGGTCGCTTCTTTTCGCGCCCTCGTCAGAGACGAGATTACTTCGCGGTGAAGGACGAGGATCCTCGCCTTCGGAGAAGGAGGGGGGGAGGGTTGCTTCCGGGATGCAATGCCGCTTGATCCCCCCGACTTTCTGGTCAATTGTTCGCTCTCTTGCGCCAGCTGATCGAATCGATGGTACAAATGCAACGCGATTGAAAGCGAGCTGTGCCAATTTCTATCCGGTTTTATTTCTTTTCTCTTCTTTTTTTTTCCATTGGAGCAAAATCACTCCGCTATCAGAGCTAACTTTATTGCAATTTTTGGAATAAATCGACGGGACAGAAGGCCCTCGCGGAGATGGGAGTAGGGACGACGACGTGACAGGAATTTATCTGCTCGTCAGGATTGCCGGACTGGACGGTCCTATTTATTTGGCTTGGCCATGAAAAATGTCCAGCTGACCCTTCCGCGCTTCCAGTTTAATCCACGCCGTCCCAATTAAACTGTCGCGTGATATTAATCTACCACTTGTTTGCACCTACGTCGGTGAATACAACTTTCAAATAGAATTGACGAGCAATCCCGAGCTATTTTTTTCAATTTGTCACGCCGATGACAGTGAGCACATCACACTTTAGAAACAAATTATTTTATGACTTTAAAATTGATATGTTATAAATTGTAATCTATATATATACATATAAAATTCACGATTAAACAATTATAATTGTCGTTTAATGATTAATTAAAAATCCCAGCTCTTTTAAATTCTTGAGTTTTTACATTTTAATATTGAAACATCACATTTAAATCTACTAAAATCTAGTCTCTAAAATAATATAATTATATAGACAGGAGTTAAATAAATTAATAAGGAATTCTAAAATAGATGAGTTGTACACACGGCTTAACTAAGTCGATAACATATATTCTGCAAATTTTAGATTTAATTTATTTAAAGCAGCTATTTTTAATAAATTGATTTATATCTGCACGGTTTATTAAATATTTTACACATAAGCATTTGTTCAAAATTAACAGTGGGATAAAATTAATTCTATGTAACATATAAAGAGTATATATGTGTATTTACGCAATGATTTGCATGATTTACTATTTAATATTGCGTAATCGGGAGGAATTATCAAATATCGAAGAATCCGTATGTATATTTGATGCACTCACTATGCGGCCAGGGTATATGCATTTTGCACATAGAAATTCATTTGAAATCCGTGTGCGTTCAAATTGCGAACAATTCTGCAGCTTTGCTTCTGTCAGCCATTATCTGGGTCGAGCCACGATTAGATTCGGGAAGCGGGATATCTACGGACGTCGGTATCAAATATTGTGCGGTCAAACATTCAACGGACCGTCGCATCCCGAAGCAGTTTGAATTCGGATTTTGGAGCATGATAGCGCCTGGCCGAATTAACTCCGCGCTTATCGCGTCTCGATGTTACGCCTCAATATTATCAGAAGCGTCTTCGTGCATAATGTAAACTGTGCGAACTAATCATTCTTAAATCATCTTAAAAAGGGATGGAAAAAGTGACGTTAATGTTTTCTGAATAAATTACCGTCACGTCGACCGTCAGCCCTATCTCCATCTCCGAGACTTTTCTGTTCCATTTTTATTACGAATAATTTATTCTTCAAATAACGGTACAAAATTAACTTTGATATATAATATAAATTTTATTTGTATATAATATAAATTTTCTAATACCTGATCTTAGGATTTCCAACATCCGAATTCTCCTAGATCCTAACTTTGAGATCTTGGACTTCTTAGTTCCTGCTTAAACGCTCGAATCAAATGGAACCTTTGATCGAAAAGCGTGGCTCGTGAATTTTAAACGAATTTCTTTTATTATTTTGTCGGCAAAATCGAGTTGGGTCTTTTCTTCTCAAAACGAGAGGAAAGGAGAGAGAGAGAGAGAGAGAGAGAGAAAACTTGATAGAGCATGTGAACTACGAAAAGTTGAATTTCCGAAGTCGAATGGAAATAAGACAGCGGGTTTATCAAAGGACCGCGGTCTTCAATCGGTCTCGAAGTTGCGATTCGCAAAGACTATTGATCGATATAAGCCATGATTACCTCACGTTTCGCTTAACGCCTCGCAACTTTCTTTTGTGCGTGAAAAGCCAAAGGTATAGACAGATCCAGAAATTCATTTTATTTCACCACAATAACATTCATTCATAATATTAAAGGAGCGACGTAAAAGCAAAATTCGTATTTTTTAATTTTCTTCAATACCGAGTCAAAAGAGCGCGGACTCATTCTGTATAATTCAAGTAACACAGTAACCGCAGTTAACCGCTATAATGCTTTGTATAGCATTTCTAATTAAATTTTGCAGCGAGGAAAATATTTTACACGCGCGCGAAAGATTTTTCAATATTATTCCAAATGCGGGAGAATGGAAAATACGCCGATCTGTACATCTGAGAATTATGCATGTCATTGCGATGCCAGCGCGATGTGGGACGTGTCGTTGCCGGCCCCGGCCTGTGTAAGGATCGTTGTTCCGTGTGATCTATGCGACGCGCGTAAAATCGGAATAACACGCGCGATATAGATTTCACGCCTGACAAATTTAATTACGTCGCCGGCGTACCCGTGTATTATTAATCAATCCGCATGCGGAGAGAGACGCGGGCGCGCGTTTTCCGTAATAACACTCCTGCTATATTATATCATCTGTTCCAACGGCCGATGTAATTACGAGATTGTCGTAATACTTCGTCACGGCGAAACAGCGCGGGCGATCGGAATCGCGTTTCATCGACAGCCGCTATTTATTACCGCGCAAAGCGAAAATAGTGTTGTTACTGACATAAAATTTAAGATGTGTATCGGATGAATTACAAGAGTCACGTATATCGATCTATTCGATCTTTTTGATGCCAATTCTATATTCTCCATTTATTTTTCCATTTTACCCACTGACGCGTATTTTCGTTATTTTTTTAGCGCATCAGATGTTATTTTCTTTTTAATCGCATAAAACGTGCTAAAAAAAGCTCTCTCTTCCTCTACTTTTCTCTTTCTCTTTCTCTCTGTGTTTTATAAATGTATTAAATGTTTTTAAATATCTAATTTGAATATTTAATTAAAACAAATATCGACATATTTTTAATTACACAAAACTCAACATAATTTTATGCATAATTTACTGACATTATCAATTTATATAAATATACATATACGTCTCCATATTAATAAATATATTATATTAAAAATAATAAATTAATTATATTATTTAAATTTTAATTAAAAATAATAAATATATTATATTATTAATTTTATTAACGTGCAGACTGATGACTACAAATTGAACCATTTGTGCGCGTTATAGCATCTTTGACTTTGTTACAAATAAAATAATGACATTCGAGCATATCCGGCGGATCCGCGAACGAGAATAGGAGTCCTTTGGCGGATGTATTTCGCCGAGGCAAATGTGGGTTAATTAATCACGCGATTTATTACATTTTCCCATTATTTTTCCTCGCTCCCGGACGCGTCGCGGGGCTTTTGTGCGAAACAAAGCGGCGCCGCGGCGGTTGCGGTCTTTGTCCGTGTCAGCCGACTGCCTGCGCCCGCTCTGCTGCTCTGACAATTCTTGCTACGCGTAAAGAAAAAAGGAGAGTCTGCAAGAGAAAGAGAGAGACGGAGAAAAAAACATGAAAGGACTTGTTCGAGTTAATTACATGCTGCCTGCAGGACAGCCGCAATTTTTCTTGCCGGCTCGTCGACGCTACCCGATAAACTCACGCACACACACACACACACCCACGTATATACACATGTCGCGCCGGACTTTAAATTTATATTCCAATTTATTTATAATGTCCTTTGTGTATTGATAATATATTGCGGTACACACCTTGCAGCGAAATAAATTTCTAACTACTCTTCTCTCTTGTTGGAGATTAATAAAGCTAAGATTAAGATCTACGATGGCATCTAAAATGCTTGTTAACACCTGGTATGGCGATACGGAAAGCAGTAACAGAGTCGGAGGGAGCGAGTTGAAATATTGTAAAATGCACCTCGATGCGCTTACATCACTCATGTTTTGTCGAATAACTATACCGCGGTTGAGAGAGGAACGCAGATGGTTTCCTGCGGAGCTAAAACCTCTTCCATACTTCTTGTATTTTGTAACAATCTTGTCTCACTTGCCTCTCTTGGCTATTTTTGCTTATAAATTTTTGATATTAGTACTATAAAATCATATAACCGTGATACCGCGCAATAATGCTGTGAAATATCTTCATTAAAATTATTAGTATTTGCAAAATTCTAGATTTACATGAGAGAGATTCTCGCGCTTCTGACACTATTTAATAACAAATACAATAAAAAAACAGCGGTCTCAAGATGAATTATATTTTCGGTATTTATAAAAAATATAATATAAAGAAATTTGGAATATACATATAAAAATCTAAATTGATAAGAGCGTATTCTAGATTACGATACATTTATAAAAATTGCCAGATACACAGGGATATCTTTCTCCCAGACAATCTGTATAATTTTTTCTGCTTTCTCCATCGCAATACTCAACTAAAGCCTGTTTTGTTAATGTATCGTTGACAAGAGGCGCGACCGGAAGTGGAAGGCATTACGAGCGAAGAGCTCAACGTACTTATGCAGGAATTTAGCGAGGAAAAAGCGGCTTACCGGGGGTAAACGGGTATAACCATCAATCACCAGACGTCGTCGCAAGTCTCGTCCGCATCCGGACGAGTTCGCAGCGGCTTCGAGCCGCATTACTTTTCTCTAGAACAGCGAAAATTTAATTGGAAAAGTTTCACGGAAATTGTCGAGCCGTTGTGCGCGTTATATCGAAGTCTTGTCGCAACTGTCAGGAGGATTTCAGCGCCCTGCGCTCTGATTAATAATTACGCTCAGAAAGAATTAATTCTGCGTCTTGCGCTCTTTAGTTGATCATTTGAATTGGCTACAAATGTTTCTTTTAGAATTGAAGATAAATAGTGAGTAAGAAATGTGGGCAAAATATGAATTCTAATTGTAAGATACGAGATGTAATTATCAAAAATTAAAAATTGTTATTAAACAGTAGAATAAGTGATCCATAATATATTCGTGAGCTTTCTCTCTCTTTCTCTCCGCTTGCTTGTTAGATATTATTTTACAATCTTAAAAAACCGCATGTTTTATGCACTTTATGCGGATTTAAATTTAGGAAGAATTTAATAGTACTAGGGCTTGTAAAAACACATGTACTTAATTTTTGTGAAAAATACTTTCATATAGAATTTTTTACAATTTTTACAAACATTATTTAAACATATTTTAATTGTAAAATGAGGTTCCTGGGAAAGAACATATGTATATGTAATATCTCTCTACTCTATCATAAATTATAATTTTTTTATGTTTTCTTTGCACATATTTTTACATATTTAACTTATTATTTATTGTAATAACAGCTAATTATTATACTTTATGCAATGCGGTCAGCACTTGAGGGGATGCTGTCCCAGAGCGCCTAATAAATGATGATTCATCGCTCAGCATTTAAAAAGTAGCTTTTAAAAAGTCTATTTGTAGGAAAGATCTTGCTGCATACTAAGATATTTCAAAACTGTAAAATTGTACCGTTTAAATGTTATACGTTACGCTGCACAAATAGTGATATTATATGTAGGACACAATCCATATCGCCATATGCAAGGACTCTCGCGCTACTATGCAAGTGCGCGCATAAACGTAATCCGCTGCTTTGATAGTCCGACTAAACTAGATTGAGTACAGCAGCGATGGTATTCACAATACAAACCGGCTCCGCGTCTCTGGAACAATATCGCTAATCAACTGCGTTTCTCCTACGTGTTACTTCCACGTGAGCGTGTGTCGAGCGCTGTTGTTTTATAAAAGATCGCGCACGCAATTTCTCTCCTTTTTTTATATTTTCTCGTCGTGGCTTATTATTTTTTCGTTTTTTTTTTTAGTGGCGGGATTTATCGGCTATTTTTACATAACATGCACAAATCAATTTTCGACTTTTTGCAACGAGCAAAAGATGTGGCCCGCAATGTTGTATTTTCAGTGCTTTTTCAGATTTTAAACGAACTGATGACGCACCGACGATAATTCGATTCAACAAAAAATTACTTTTTTTCAACCTAATCATTCGTAGTTATTTTTTATATGAAATACAATTTTTCGACCTCTATTACGTCATAATTTTAAAAAATGTTTGAAAATGGCATAGCAACATTAAAAAAAATTACAAAGCATGATTATTGCTTTATTTTATTTTTTTATTATTGTAAAATTAATCATGCAATTTTTCAACAAATCGACTTTCTTTTAAATCCACGACAGTAAAAATATTGCAAATTTACGTTTATTGTCTAAAACTTTACAGTTTGTAAAGTTTCCAAGTGTTCTTTCTGGAAGGATTAATAGAAATTCGTACAATTACTTCAAAATTTTAATATTCAAATAGAATGATCAAGAAACAAAATTTGATTAAATTAGTCAATTAAGTTAATGACTTAAAATCCATACTGATATGTAAATTTACTCTAAAATCCTTCCGTTTATCCCACATTAATTTTCTCTATTACACATATGTCACGCTTGACAAATAAGCTTTTCAATCAAACTCGCATAAACATTGCCGAAATCCATTCCATGTCTGCTATAGTGCTTCGTCATACGCAGGTTTCGCGCGATAAATAAAGAGGACTACTTCATATGGTGAGACGTTGTAGAAGGGGAGGAAACGATAAGTCGGGCAGAAAGTGAATTGGTGGTGGAAGACCTTTTGCATAAAGCGCTCGTCACTTTGCATATCTCCCCCTTCGTGTTATATTCGCAGTCCCGGTTTTAGGCCAGAGATTTCGCGAAACGAATCCCCATTCTCTTCCGGCCTTTTCCGCTTGCCCCTTCTCTCCCCGACGCCTTCTTGTTTTCACCCCGCAATCCAACGGGAACTAAATAGGTATTGTCGTGCGCAGACATCAAATGAGACGCCGTTCTTGGTCTCGTTTCATCGCAAGCTTCGCAAGTTTCGATAAGAGAACGACAGTAGAGGTTGACGCGCACGGTAAATTTTCGAGTTAATGGAGATTAATAATCTTGAATTTGTCGTATCAATGATTATTTTATACTAGCATTAATGAATACTAAAAATTTTGTCGAGTATTATGATTACAAATAAATCATTTCATGATGAATTATTTTACAATAATAAAAATGATAAAAACTATGGTTAATTTAAAATTCCATGATTTTTGTTTAAATATCTAAATTGTTATTCTTCGATTTCATCAGATTTAAAAGCTATATATTATAATTTTTTAAACTTGATATATCACGAGATTTTATTATTATAAATTGCTGGATCGTTCTTTTCTAAATTATATATTCTCTTCTCCGCAGATATTTTAATTTTCTATTATATTATTTTATTTTATTTAATGACTCTTTAATTCTCTGTTCTCTGCATCTTTACAATCAGCGGATCCAAGAGTCTCGAATGAAATTGTGCAAGGGTCCTTGTAGCCTTTATTATAATAGTTCGTTGATGCAATAATGAGTTAATTGCCAAGTTTGTCTAAAAAGTCAATTAATTATGTATCTCGCAACGCAAAGCCATCTAAAGATTTCACAATCTTCGAGCTTCTCTTGGTGCTCTTGGAGCCGGTTTCTATACAGGCGCATAATTGTGTTACTATAATCAATGGCCAAGTGCGTTCGCTCTTGCTCGTGAAATTCAAGCGCGTTCGCCGTGGCAGGGTTTTCAGAGACGAATTTCTCCGCCATTCAGACTGCTCTTTATTCATTCTCAGACATCGTTGCAAGTAGTAATTTTACGCTCGGCACAATATCTCGGATTTAATTAGCCACTCGAATAAAAGCGGAAACAAGATTCTACCATTTCCAAGTACGCCGTTTCGGGATTTGCCGCTGATGTATATAGGGTGTCCGACGTATTCGCTCCTTTTTTCTCGGCTTTAAATTTTTCGGCGAATTTTAAATCCCTCTTTTTTTCTGTCAAAAAATTTCATTAATTTATCCTTTTAATTTTCAGTTTTATACAATCTCGTTCAGTGGTGTTTAAAATCAATATTTCCGAAATGTGTAAAATAACTAATAGTCTGGTGGTTTTTTTCCGCATCAAAGAATGATTGTTTTGGTGTGTGAAATGGCTTGCGCGTCGCATTAATTACAATATTATCGTGAACGCAGTGATACAAATAATAAGAGAGAGGACAATCGCGCGTTTTCCGCACTTGGGCATAATATATGTATTTTTAACGTATGTATTTGTAACGCGCGCAAATCGTTAGGGCGGGGGACACAGAACGCAATCGTTTTCAACGCACCATTAGACAAAAGAACAGGGGGATGAGAAAGGAGGAGAAAGAAAGAGAACGTTAATAACATAGATGCTCGATCAGAATATAATTTATCTGTATCATTCGATGCAACTATAACGGCAATAATGCGTTTGTTACGGCGAACTGAACCCTTTGAAAGATGACCCTCTGCCCGTTACTCTGTTCCGCCGCGCTTTGACATATTAAAAGTATCGCGCTTGTAGATTTCGTTATGCGCGTCGCGATCGATTCGCGCTTCCTATTAACGCGTTCATGCGGAACGAGTTGATGTTGGTTTAACGGATACCAGTATTTTTTTTTTTTTTTTTTTTTTTTTTTATATATCACCATTAATATTATGTCGAGTATTAGTTATTATGTAACATGTAATCAAAAAAATTAGATATCATCTACACATCATGATTGTAGATACCACCACCATTAAAAAAAAAGTATCGTGAAAATACACGCGTCGTTGTACGCGATGTTCCCGAGGACTATCGCTAATTCTTTTACACACATACAGGTCCTTTCTCGACGCAAAATATCATTGATTATTTCAGCATTTAAAGATACGATTTCGTGTATAAAAATGTTTGAGAACATCAGTTTGCTATTTCATGTAACTTTCCAGATGGCAAATGTAAAATGTATTACACTTGCAAACTGTCGCATATTTTGCGGAAGAAAGTTTGCGCAAATATATTTATCGTATGTTATACCTACGGGGAAACTTTAATTCTCCAAGTATTAACTTTCCGCGGACGGTTACAAATGTGTGTGCGCACTTTTCTGAAATAATCTCTACGAATATAATGCGTAGACTCTTTAGAACGCGCAGCAAAGGTTCGACGAATTTTTTTTGGACAAGAAGTCGTCTCGTTTTAACGATGAGCCTTAACGAGACTGGAGGACGAACGGACGATTTCAACACTTTACATGTAAATTTTTCGCCGGAACGACTCTATTTCACGGCAACGTTAATGTCTGACCGCGATATCACGCGCGGGAAAAACACAGGCTCGATTTAAGAGAGGCGGAGAGCGAAAGAGGAAGGGTGTGCGTATATCTACTTGAATATAAATTATTCTCATTTCCCGCTGGTGGTCGGCCAACGAAGCGCTTTTCGTCGGCGGCTTATAGGTGGATATCTTTAGATTATGCATACCGAATATCGGACCGAGAGAGAACGGCCGTGAGACTGAATGGAGGAGAATCTTTCCTCCGTTTCGCGTCCGCGTTTTTGGCGAACGCAAAAATTGCCGCGATATTTCCCGTCTCGGTGACGTTTAAATTGAAGCGAGCACTTTCGGCGGAATGAATTTCAAGAGAATATAACCCCGCGGTTCCTAAAGCCCGAGTCTGACAATACAAAGCTTCAAAGATTCTACGTCTCGAGCGAAGGGCTCGAGAGGTGGATTGCAAAAAATTTAAGGTTCCGCGAGATCAAAGTTCTCTGCAATATGTCTAGGATGAAGAACGTCATAAAGAGAGAACTTAGCGAGAAAATCGAGAAATTTATCTGTTATTTAAAACCTTCTCTTGTTTAAAGACTTGAATCCGAGAAATTTGAAGTCTCTCTGCGAAACTACTGTTTACAGACATTAATACTCTCAATGGATTCCCTCAATTCAAACGTTAAAAATGAAGAAACGTCAACGTGATATATATTTCCAGGATCAACGACTACTATTGAAGGATCACTATCAAAGGAAAGCATTTCTAGGATTCGCGTCTTTCTGTATACTTTTAGAAAATGTTTGCTCGTACTGTCAAACTGATCGGTCGTACTGATCAAAGAATGATGACGCATGCGATCGCCTGGTAGTATTCTCAAAAAAGTTGGATCCTTTGACGTGGTTTATCCTCCGTGTGCTACACGTCATTCACATAGACGCGACCGATCGCACATGTATTCGCTACACGTTGTCGATACGATGTAGGAAACGTTACGAGCAGTTGCCCCAATTTATCCCACTTTTTTGTGCCGAGAGAGCTTCCTGGCCTTTTTAGCCGGCATCCCTTTGCTCTCTTTAAGCGTCGCTTTTAAGTGCACGTACGGTTTAGTGCCGCAGCTGCACTTTGACCAAGGCATGAAGCCGCCTAGGAGACATTTTTATTGCCGGGGCTTAGTGGCTTTGTAGCCGCAGCCGATAAACGTTTTGTTTTTGTAATTAACGTTGTAACGTGATGCGAATAAATTCGTGGATTCGGGGATGAATCGAGATCGCTCGCGGATATAAATTTAAAAAATACTTGATACGAAGAAAATCCATCGAGAGCGCGATAACATAAAAAAAAAAATATATATATATATATATCCAATTCAACCCGATCAAATATTATTGATGGATATATTTCAGTCGTTATTTCCGGATTGTACAAATTTATATTCAAGCTGATAACTGTGAAATCATTGACCGCAACCTGCCGATTCGTGATCAAAAAAGCGGATTAAAGCAACCTACGAAAACACGTCTCTCGAATGCTATAGATTTCTACTTAAAAATTAAAGTCGGGACGAAGACGTAATAAAAAAAGTCGTACGTTTCCACGTGGGAATTCTCGTGTCTTCTTTCATTATTCTCAATTATACCTCAACCTCACACACCTATCTCGCTATAATTCTATTTTCTTAGCACACCTGGATCCTCGAGAAACCGACGTTAAAGACGTTACGCATTTGCGGTAACTTCACTGACCGTGCATTTTCTCCGTCGTAGAAGATCGAGATCTTGAGCATGATAGATCTCACGTATTTATCTCTCAACCCCCGACACACCCTCGACGTCAATTTGTTTCCCCCCCTGCCCTCCCTTCCGACATCCTTTGCCACCATGTGTTCACCCTTCGCCCATCGTATCGCCATTTGTCCGTCCTCGATCGACGCAATCTAATTGATCATGTGAAAAATTAGGGTTTATCTCCGTCTCTCTGCGCACACGTACGTACGTTCGCTCCTCTAACAGATCTGCGGTTCGCGGGCACGGGGTGCGAGCGACGTAGGGGGTGCCACGCATTGTTCGCGGTTCGTGCCATTGAGGTTTCAGGGAACACGGCCGTTTATGCATCCCGGATCGCTTTCGGTAATGTTAGCAGTAATTTGTACCGCCGCGCGGCTTTTGCCTATCGAATTACGTCCCCAATTTACGAGAAACCCGCAACTATTTCTCCCTTTTTTAAAAGAGACATATAACATGAGAAATGTTAGAATCAACTGTCGTTAATAGAAAAAATGTTCTAAAGACACGAGAAAAAACACATTCAGAAAATTTTGAACGTATAGTACCGAAAGTATTGCAATATTTATAGAAACAGAGAAATTGTTACTTTGTGAAATAAAAACAGATATAAATATTACTAAATTATATTTTATTGCTATTATTTTATGTTTTAATAATTTTATGAACATGAGCAAAACAGTTAATGGGAAAAAAAGATAAAAATCTGTTTTATTTACTTGTGTTTTCTGTATTTTTTGGAGGTAATGCAATATTTTTACCGATACGTATGGAATACCAAATGAAGAATAAATGTATTTTAAAATTTGTGCAATAATTTCGATATCATTAAATTTGAACGTCTTTACGAGCTCATTTTCTGTATGCAACGTGCGTCGCATATATAAAAGCGATATCCGTGGGTTCATCAACCTTTTATTTATTCAATACTGCATCATCAGTTCCAGCTCGTCGCGACGGAATTCTGCCCGTTTGAAAGCCGTTAAATTGGAGTAAATTCTCCTAACGAGAAAGATCTCTCCGCGAACGCTATTCGTCATTTACGACGAAAAATTTGGATCTTTAGCCAGGAGGATCAAGAATTCTGCACGCTCGTATTTATCATCGGACGACGGTGCTGGCGCGCATTTGGCTTCATTCAAAGCGCTACCGCTGCTTTACATTTTTTACGATCCTGTCGAGTCCTGTCGTCGTAAATTTAAAGACAGAGAGAGGAAGCATCTCGAGAAAAAGTACGCTGTTACAATTTCGGCAACTTCCGCGCTGGCCAGATGACTCTGGGAAGAACGAAGAAAGGAAGGTAACCAAACCGAAGATCCTTCGTTTCCTTTTTTGTCCGCGAATACGTAAAAAAAAAAAAAGAAGATGGACGCACATACGGGCTTTAATCTCGTTACGGTGAGTTTATTATCGTCCCGGGCCCCGAATATCTGAGTTAACCGGCGTTCTATCCGCCTGAAAAAGAGTCGTTTCCCTACCCCTTCTATTCCGTAAATATCGCGTCACCCTTAAACCGCGCTTCCGCGCGTACAAGATCGTATCGAGGAACGTATAATTTAGACTCACACGCGCAGGAAAGGCAAACCGCACCGCGTTTTTATCACGGCGCGCCGCTGTGTGATAAGGCGTTTTCTTTCAGGATTTAAAAACACGCCGTCCGGTGAGGCCATTCTAAATCCTGGGTATAAAAGTCGCGAAGTTATGTGCTGAAAAGGCTGAAAGTTCGCCGGTCAGACGACACGTCAGATGATGTCGTCCGTTCGAGTGTTATCGGCATAAAGTTTTAGGGCAGGTCCAATCGAATGAGCCCTTTACGTTGGGGGACGCATTGTTGAAAAGTGTTTTAAGATCCTCGAGCGTGGACGGGAGAGAAAACTTGAGACGATTTCCGAGTCAAAAGTAACGACGGTTTTCCTCGTCGGGATATCGCGGCAGCTCCTCCTGAAATTTACGATGTGTAAATGGAATGTGCACCCGGGGAATGTAGCGATCTGAATAGAGATTACCTACTTCAGTAACCTTCTTTTAAGGCTCTCGCTTTACGCAGCGTAGATAACGTATAGATCATAGTCCTAGAAATTTATCCTAGGAATAAATCGTCCAGGAAGAGAAACTGAGTCTGGGTACTCGCGGAAAATCGAGCTGAGAAAAGCGAGAATTGTCGCTGAAAATAATCTCGCGGATGGCATCAGGGATTTCAACGATGACAGCTACATCATATTCTTGAGTATATTTCTAATTTTTCTCTAACAATATTTTTCTTCTGCTTGTGTTATATTTCTAATATTTATAATAATTTTGACATGTATCTCTCTCGATTTTCTTCTGAAAAGTAATAAACAGTACTTAAAAACGATTTCGTAAACATTCCTAACGATATCGATTCTGTTGTCTCCTATATAAATTGTTAAGACAAACATTATTTAATCATACGAAAGGATATCCTAAGTTCGCCGTGATTTAAAATCCTTTGGTCGCAGCTAAAAAGTAGGGTTCGCAATCAGCCTGGGCGGGGCTGGGGAAAGAACGCGAGTTCGCAATTTAATCAATCTCCCAGCAAGGTTACGTACATCAGCGACAACGAGCATCGCCGTTCGATCAAGCTCCCGGTGCAGCTTCCGGCGTACAAAGTGTTAAAGAAGGCCGTTGTACACGAACACTACATTCTACACAGGCACACACATACACACACACAGATATATATATATATACACACATGTGCGCGCGAGCCGGGAACGCGCGTTCGTTTTATCGGCTGTCTAATCGATAACGTGCTGTACTCTCTGGCGACCCTGTCGAATGCAGCACGACTCACACGTGCACTCGTGTGCATGTACACGGGGTTACATCGTACGAGAGTCGAGTTCATTAATCGCCGACGTCCGTCTATCGCGCGAGCCAAGCTTTGAAAGTATCCATCTCCCAAGACTTCTAGGAGACAGCCTCGAGTTTTGCCGCAAGAAGACGACATGAAACGATGATATCCGGATCCATCGGATTAGCAAAGTTTCTCCTTCCTGCTTTTTCGCGAGGCAAAAGCGTTTCCTATAAATAAAACTGAGTCACTTTATATTTTTATGATTCACAGTCTACCCGCTGACTTTTACGATCGCTATTATGATAAAGAGTTTCGAGACTAACCGTCTATAAAATAAATTCGTCCGTGTATTCTAAAAATATTGATATCGGTTTCGTGCGGACTACGTTATATATCAAGTCACAATATTTTTATTTCGCGAAACAAAAAATTATAAAATGGAATATTATACGGGAGTGTAAAACAAGTTTTTGGATCTACATCTACTACTTTGTGAAAACTGATACTGTAACGGGAAGAGAGGAAGAAGAAACAGAGAAATCTAAATCTGTGCACGCGTGTTCTTTATGTAGAGCTGTAAAAAAAAAAAAATTGGAATAAAATTGTCTCTATGTCATGCTTTCGAGATATCACGGTACAATTTACCAACAGCCCCTCGGACGTTGGATGTTTTCGCGGAGAAGAGGCAATACTCGAAGCTCTGAGCGTTATCGATTCGCGGGCGACATGAATACGACTACGGTAATGCATCGGCGAGAGATCGCGGATGAAAAACGTACGCTTTGCTGCTAGGCGACGGTAATGAAATTCACGAAACGTCGCGTGTTACAGTCCTCTTTTGTATGCCTATGCATCGGTCCCTTTCGATGCCTCCGGCCATTATAGAGAATACGGAAATGCAAACGTGTACGTGTGCACGCGAGTGTCGGGGGGCGTTCGACGGGGGACCGATTTCATTTTAGAGACTACATACACATACAGTCATGAAAGAGACCTAGGCAAATACAAACATCGACGACTTCTATTGCCGATTCCCTGCCGCGCGCGTTTGTGCCTCTCTCTCTCTCTCTTTGGTAACATTCTATTTACTTAGAGTTTATTCCTCGTAGTTTCGACGTCTAAAAAAAAACTTGAACGATTATTATTCACGGGGCTTCCATTAATTAAAACGATAATTTGTAAGGTAATTTGTGGAACATAATAAAGTTTAAATAGCGGCACATTTACGGAACCTTGATGAATGCATGTATGCATCGTTTAACGGGCAACTGCGTTTCTAAAGAGAGTCATCGATCTAAAGATGGCTGCAATAGTCAAGTGAATACAGGTCACATTTTCCGCATGACTAATTGGGTAACGATTCTCGCTCTATACAGGATAATTCAAAACTTGCTCCATTCTCACTCCCGGGAATAATTCTGTATATAATGGCGCTTCGGAGTCGCTTTGGAGCCAGCGAGTTTCGAGTTTCGCTTTCAATTTATCCATTTAGATTCTATTTACTTAGAGTTTATTCCTCGTAGTTTCGACGTCTAAAAGCAACATAGAGAAGGCTTACGGAGGTTCACGGTCGCTTATGCTTAAAACCGCGAGAGTAATAACTCGAAAAAAACGAGAATAAAAAGAATTTGATACAAAAATATCAAAATAAATATAATAATAATATAGAGGTTCACGTGCTTAAAACCGCGAGAGTAATAACTCGAAAAAAACGAGAATAAAAAGAATTTGATACAAAAATATCAAAATAAATATAAAAATATAAT
>NW_021848537.1:3444555-3493894 GCF_003651465.1 Formica exsecta
CTATAATAATATAATAAGTTAAAAAATTATAATATAATAAATTGAAAAAACTTGAACGATTATTATTCACGGGGCTTCCATTAATTAAAACGATAATTTGTAAGGTAATTTGTGGAACATAATAAAGTTTAAATAGCGGCACATTTACGGAACCTTGATGAATGCATGTATGCATCGTTTAACGGGCAACTGCGTTTCTAAAGAGAGTCATCGATCTAAAGATGGCTGCAATAGTCAAGTGAATACAGGTCACATTTTCCGCATGACTAATTGGGTAACGATTCTCGCTCTATACAGGATAATTCAAAACTTGCTCCATTCTCACTCCCGGGAATAATTCTGTATATAATGGCGCTTCGGAGTCGCTTTGGAGCCAGCGAGTTTCGAGTTTCGCTTTCAATTTATCCATTTAGCATTTTAAATAATGCGCGAGAGACGCGAGCGATCCCCGACAAATAAAATTGCTGCGAAAAAAATCGTTCTTTTGACGTCGGACACATTCGGCGACACACCGAGTCATTCGTCTCGTATGCGCGCACTTTTAAAATTTGCGACGCGCGTTCCGCGCGCGCGTGATGACGCGTCGAGTATATCCAGCCTGGTTGGAAAAAAAAAAAAGAAAAAAATTGCGACGCGGCCAGGATGTCCGCCGCGTCCTCTAAAATACAATTCCCTGTCGGACGTAACACCTCGTTGCAACACGATCCGCGCGACAGAGTACAAATTCGTGTCTCGCCCTCTCGCATTCTCGCCCGTCGCGAGAGCTGCTTCAAAAAGCACTAGGGCATCAGCTGAACCGTAATTAAATTCCGCAAATGTATGTATGATACATGTAACACGCGTTGATTCGCCAATTAATACGCGCTACTGCCGACCATCGACTCGGTAACACCGTTGTTTTGGTCGCCGTTACATTTCAGCGTTAAAACATATACATGGGGTAGGGGAGACAGTAGTTAGTTAACAAATAGCGGTTCTTATGAAAAAACAACAGTGTATATTGCGGTAAATTAACCGCGGCAACGCGGAGGGAACAATGAGGTTTGAAAAATTATACGGATTTCATTATCAGGAAAGCGGTTTAGGATAATAAATAAAAAAAGAAAATAATAATTTATATAAAATAATAATGTAATTTAAAGAATAATAATATACGTCGCGAGGAATAAATCTGTAAAAATGATTGAAGCATCTTAAGATGATCGTAAAGGGTCAATAAAGTCAGCGGCGGCGACGAGGACGACGACGACGTCGTCGTCGCAATTTCGACACGTCTTTGGTACGATTTGGCTCCCGGTCCGATCCGCGTTTAATGGACCATCGACCTCTCTCAGCGCATCCACTGTTCGCTCCTCGTTCTTGGATCGATCCGGAGTGCCGGAGTACACATTCACCCCTCACAAGCGAACGGACCGCGCACAAACTTCCCCTCGATTACTGTCGCGACTGCCGTTGCTGCATCGGAGGAAACTAAGGACGAACATGCGACCGGCTTCTGTCAACCGCATCTTCAAAGTGAAACCTCTATCTTATTATCCAGTTTTTGCTTCTAGAACTGATGGCGACGTCACTATGTACATTACTCTGTTCGATCACGAGAGAGACTGTCTTCGAGACTAATTGTTCGTCCTTAACTTAAGACCCTAGAAATCACGAGTTTTCCTCCTCCCTTGACGACTTTGAATAATGCATGTTATTTTAATAAGAATTTGATCCGTCATTTCTCACAAATCTCTCATTTTCAGTATAAAACGCCAGTGGAGCCAAACATTTATCTTAATTTAGCGTTTAATAATCCAAATTTAATTTAGCTCTTAAAATAAATGAAATTCAGCTAATGTTTTAAGCAACTTACATCGAACTCGAGATTGAAGAGCAACGTAATCTTCTTTCAAATCCTCTTAAAATTAACTAAAGCGCGAAAGATAATATTACATAGAGTATAAACACAAACTTAATGACTCGAAATATCCGTCTCTTGATCGTATTAATTAAATCTCAAAGGGTCGCTGTTTGAATAGCAATAAGCCCCATTGAACGATTACTCGAAAATGAAATTCAGTAGAAGAGGGCAAGTAGAACGATTCATAGGGAACGCGCGCAGCTGTCCACGCTTACAAATTCGCGGCAATGCGAGAAAGCCCCGTTACGTCGCGGGACCATTTGATGGCCATTTAACGTTGATTGATCGATCGATCAGGCGCGACGGCGCGTTCAATCGCGCCGATGCTCGCACGCGCGCGAGCGCACGCCGGATTACTCTCGCTCGCTCGCGAGATGCATTATCTGCGGTTCCAGCAACGTAGCGACCGATGAATGGTTTATGGCTTTGCATGTTGCACTCGCAAGGAGGATCGCTCGGGAAACCGCCAAGTCGCATAATTCATCCCGGAACGACGACGACGACGTCGCCCGCGTTAGCACATGCCTGACGCCTGTCGGGATGATATTTCGCTTTCCAACGATTAGCTTCTCCGCCCGGGCTGATATCGCCGTCATTCCAGGGACGGGGAGTCCCTGAGGGATGTCACGCGTGCTCGTTTGGAGATCGCATTTCTCGCTTTTTTAACCGCGCGATAATGTCGCTTCTGTCACCTGAGTGCTGTTGTTTGCCGCTGGAATTGCGAGTGATCTTGAGGGGATTGATAAGAGAGAACGCGTTGTTGCGGGTTTGCGCTTTTGGGAAAATGCCAGTTGAGACAATTGTGAGTGGCCTCCGGTGGCTCAGTGTGTAGCGCGCCTGACTCACATCCCGGAGATCTCGGGTTCGATTCCCGACTCAACCCTGGCCTGCGCTTTCCCATTTTTCCTTTCCTACCACCTCCCAACAAAAATTCCTTCCTTCTCTCTCTTCTCTTCTTCCAGTATATACGCATAAAAACTGAATTTACACTCTAATATAACCTGTTGTTGGCCCGAATACATGACCCACCCCAGATCATTACGGCCATTTAAATATTAAGAATACAATACAAGACAATTGTGGTACACCGTTCAAAGCATGTGAAACGTGTAGGATTCAAGAAGGATGAAAAAGAAATTATAAAGCATAGTAATCTAGCGTTTGATGTAATTTTGCTCGAGTGAGCATGAAAGTTATTGCTGCCTTACAAAGTATAAAGGCTTAGCACACTCAAAATGTGCCAAAGTATTATTAAAGGATTTAAAGATGAAGGAATACATCTAAAAATTTAATTGTAAGATAAGCTATAAATCTAGCAAAATACTTAACTGCAAAAACGTAAATTTTAGATCGTCAAGCAAAGTTTTCAGCGGAGGACAAAAACTAATTTTTCACAGAAATGCAGCCAAAAGTTTTCGTCGTTTAATTTGTCCTACATTTTAACATGCATAATTAAAGAACCCGGCTTCTCCGACAGTAAACGAATTAAGCGATAAATAAAATTTGCGAAACACAAATATATAGATTTTTGTCGCCTCAATTATAACTGAATATTTAACGCGAGACATTTAAACTTCCCGGTAGAGAGTTGGCATAATTGCTGATATCGGCGGGGATGGTCCCGAGTATATTCTTGTATCTCATTTGACGCTGCTGGGGGATAGAAATTCGTTATCCAAATTGAAACTTATTTTGTGCGCTACCGGAGGCCGACTCTGCGCCGCGCGCTTCGTAGATCCGCTAAAATAAATTAACGCCAGTCCAATTATAGTAACGAGTCCCCGGCATTCACGTTCCGCTGCGCTTTTTCTATCGATCCTTTTACGATTCTTTCGCGAAAAATATTCTCTCCGTCCGCCACTCTCCCAATTTTCCCTGCCATGTCCGCTCCTAATCCGATCGACGCAGTCCTTCGTGCTTCATCATTTGCGTTGTATATTATATTATTTTCTTTATATATGGCACAATTTTTTCACTCTTTCTCTTTTACGTGAAAATATTATATGTGAGTCAAAATGCGATAGAGATTAAAAAATGCACAGACGTTAGAGAAAATAAAGAATGTGAGAGAAAATTGACGACACGTTAGATACTGGAGATACCTCAGGTCCTTCTCTTTCAAGCGTGCAAGAACTCGGGGATCTGATGACCCAGGAATCCAATTACCACGGGATCCGAGTATATCCGAGAATTCAAAGCGCAATTTGAAAAGCCAACCCCCTCCCGTCCTTTCCCACGGGACGTTAGATCTGACTAGAAATTGGTTATCAATAATTCTGGCATTGCTTCAGGGACGTGACACTTACTAGAAACGCTGAGGAGGACGATCGTCTGAACGAGTATCGAAACTTTGCCGTATCCCATGAGCATCTTTAATGTAGCCGCGATGGGATTCGTCGATGTAAGGAAGCTATCGAATAGTCTTTTCAATATTAAAGCACTATTCAGACTTGTATAGATGTCATATCGCGATAAAGCTTCCTTCAAATAGATTTCAAGATCTTAAAAATCCAAGGATTCATCAAATAACGTCTATCTATAAAATCTGTAATGATTGTCTACAAATTATAAATATATAAAAAAAAATATCAACATTATTATATTTGCAAAAGAAAAGAAGAAACCTTCCATCATTAGATAAAAATTAATCTAATTAAAAAATTGCAGTCTTAAAATTGTCCGTCAATTACATATTTTAAATATGACTATTGTACGTGGATGTTTTATGCATTAATGCTGTATACGTTACGCAATTCGTGCGTGCGTGGTTGTATGGATATGGCAACGATATTAAGCTGCGACGTGATCGAAAAACTGTGCGCTTTTTCCCCCCTTTTTTTTTTACACATCTCGTGTTGTTATTAATGCGACCCACGACTGACGCCTCCATTCGTCTTGCTGCGGTGGCGTGTGGAATTTTCAGCGACGAACACGTCGTATAATACGCAACACGAATTCGTCACGAGACTGGTCATAAAACGAATTGCCATAGCCACGGTAGATCCGTGTTTCGAATTTGCGTCACTCGTCATCCGCGATATATTTCCGTACATACTGTTACGTCCTGGCGATTCCACGATTCCTTCCTTCCGCGAAGTGTCGGCAACGATCGTCGATTGGTGAGACAAACGAATCGCTCAGTAAACAGACCAACGTAAAAGATCGATGATAAAAACATGCCGGTCTCCACAAGATAAAATAAATTTAAATATTGTTTACTGGCCAGAAAATTTTAGAAGGATAAAAATATTAATGCGTTTTAAAAAAAATAACTCTCGGGTCCTATATGCATCGATGTACCTATCGTTAATTTAAAAAAAAAATTTTCAATGTACTGTGATGTGTTAATTAGTAAAGCTTCTTGTTGGAAAAACTTGCATTATTTCAGATTTCTCATAAATTCATAAAAGGGTGAATATTCTTAGGGGAAAGTCGGTCAGAGCTTTACGGTCGTATTAATGACTTCATTGAACAACCATTAAAGTATCTTTATGTGCCTTGACAAAGAGCTTATAGATGCTAACAAAACCCCTCTTTCTTATTACTTGCTTAATGCGTAAAAGTCCTTTCTGCCGTGGTAATAAAAGAGCATCCCCTTGGCATGCTAAAGAACACTCGCAACATCTCGGGGATTTCATGCATAATATAAACTTGACATCAAACGAAAAATTTGTGAAATTGTTTATTTAAATCTCTAATAATTTGTTAAAGATAAAAATTCAAAACAAACAAGTAGCTAAAAACAAAATAAAATTATAGAATCGTGCACTTTGGAAAACCAATAATATCAGAAATTCCAAGACTTTAAAATGCAAAAGATTTCGATATTTAAAAATAAAAAGTTAAGGATTTAGAGATTAAAAATTTTACAAATGCTATAAAAGCTCTTCAAAGATATGCGACTTATTAGAATCTTTAACATACATCAAAAGTTTTATGTAAGAAATTTTTCTCCAAAAAAATTAAATAATTTTAAAGTTCAAGAATACATTAGACGAAATCATACAGTGCAGAAATATTGAAATTGAAAGTTGCATAGGTGACAACGATATCATTTATGTCCGAGCAGAAGTTAATCGAGCCGAAAGTGCGGGAAAATTCGTCGGCATCCGAGGGCAAAGTCGCGTGGAAACGTTAATTATCGCTAATTGGATTTTAGCTCGTCACGTTTCGTCAGACTCCTGTCAGCGTGGAGTTGGCAGAAAGATGCTGGCTAAGTCTCGCTATCGTGGCGAATCTATCGGCATCTTGACGAGAACTTTTCGATGGCCCATACCCAATTAAACGAAAGTAATTTTCTGCTACCGTACAGCCTTCATCACTGGAATTACTCGGTGCCCAAAGACAAAGTCTCGACAGCGTTTCTCTAGATTCAACTTAAGCAGAGTTATTAGCGTTTTTAATCGAATTTCTGCTAGATGCTCCATCTTTAACGCGCGGACTAGGATACTAATTACATTTCCACATGATCGTCAAAGACTTTCACTTTTATCTGCTGGATCCTTTAATTTACAAGTCTCTGGCTACTTCGTATTTCTAGAACTAGAATCGATATTTCTCAATTTTTTGCGTATGAAAATTGAAGATCTCTTTTATATACTCGTCTATATTTTATCTCTTTCTATTCTTAAATCTCTCTATAAATTGTACTTTGCAGATGCTTGGATTTTTGCAATCTTAAATTCTGAAACCGTCGACATTTTTCAAATTGATTTTCTAAGATATATATTTAATATCTCATATCCTTAAATTGTTAGATCTTTGTTTCTCTAAATATTTGAATAAACGCGCATTTTTAATCTTATCCATTTTTACGATGTCACACATCCATTTGAATTACATTTTATTGCATTTTTTATGCTCTTGAATGTATGGGACTTCAATTTCCTGGGATTTCCAGTTCCATGATCTTGAATTGTTAGTTCCTGAAGAGCGGCCCTTTCATAAACGTGACGATGTCGGCGGAATAAAAATAAGAAAGGGAGCATTTTTATTCACCCCCCGTAAAATATTTACAAGTGTAATTTCTCATGCCGTTTCCTATGTAAAGTGAATATCGAATATCGATAGCTTCTTGCTTGAGAGAGGACGGTGAGTGTTCGTCTCGCGAACGCACAATTGAACATTATTTTTATGATATAGTCGGACTAAAAGCACGAAGCGCGCACACAGTAACAAGCTTTCATTAGATTCCGTGTGCATTAAATAGCAAACGTCCCGGCAGCGGTTCGATCAAATCGTTACCGAGTCGCCGAGTGCCCTCCGAGTACACCCTAGGGAAACTCCTTCGTTCAGGAGTTGCCTCACCGATATACACCGGCTCCTTTTATTTTGTAAGACACGCTCTATGGATTTCCCGGTAATTATCGGAAAACGTCGCAAGTATGGCTAAGTGACATAATTAAAGCTATTGGATACTTTCTCTTGGAAATGACGACCCCAAAAAAGATATTCCCGTCTAATACTTTCCCGTAATACTCAAAGATACTCGCTAAGTATCGAGAATTAATATTTTATTTTCCCTTCCCGCTCTTAAAATAGTTGCTCGTTTAGTAAAATATTAATGTCGATAAAGCTTCTTGTCTAATATTCTATTGAAGATCGTGTTTATTTTAGCGTGACGCACCTTTATAGATTTCTGGAGATCTTGACGAGAATTTCGAAAGGTTAAATCTCAGAATCGAAGATAAGTTAAATGTGTAGGAACATCGAAGGTATAATATCGGTATCTAGACATCCCGACATGCGGGATCGAATGTGAGTAAGAGCCGAGACGAAGAAACGAAAAGCGACGGAAATCGGGGGTCGGATGAGAGATGGGGGACGGCGGAGTTTGCGGAGAGCACGATGGGGGAATGGAGCGAGGGAGGATAGCGCGCTAAGGCAATATCACAGTCGACTAGCGTGAGCCGTTCCGGCATACTAAGCGGACGGGAGTGATTTTTAAAACAGAAGACGGAACGCCCGCGGGAATCTTAAATAACCGGGGGCGAAGTGCCGGAAAAGAAGTAGAAGGGGATCGTGCGCCGGGCGTGCCACCGAATCGGGGGAAATATTCCGGGCGAACGGCCGCGAGGGTGGAAAATTGAACCCTCCGTACCCCCTCGCGTGGATCCGTCAGCCGAGGATGTCGAGGAGACATCATCCCCCTTCCTTGCCCCGCTCGCTCCTGCGATACGCACGAGCGATCTTTCTTTTGCATCAACGGTGATGATATCCTTGATAAAAGTCAATGGGGATTATTGTATCTTAGTTGAAATTTATACGACGAGGGAGAGGCATGGGGGGAGGGATACGGGGCAGAGAAGCAAATAAACCAGTGATATCAGAGATACGCAAGAATCTGTTATACCAATGGTTTGAAACTGATACGACCAATATACGAAGAATAAATATATATTCTTTATCTGAATATATTTCATATACTTCTCTCTTCTCGTACTCGTATATTGATCTTTCTGGATTTGGAGATTTCGCGATAAGAGGCATATAAATATACCGCGACAAATATTGTTAGAGTTTTCCTATGCTTAACTTGCAGCTTTCCCGTTTAAGGGCGGGAATAGCTTAAGGTGACTACACGCAATAAGTGAACTCTATTAAACTTTCCCTGCGAAAGAATTCCGGATTATCCTCGGGGAATAAACTCCTGTTGCTAATATACTCTCTTCGCGGTGCGTCGTAAAAAAAGCGCGTTATCTACACCATACGGCTCTTTGTGAGGGTACTTCGAAAAGGATGCATTTTAGGACAATACGTCTGTCCTTTCTAGAACCGCGGTGGGAGGGGAGAGCGACGGTAACCCCGCTTCCCCTTAAGACCTCTCTTGTACTACCATGAGTCTTTTGTGAAACTTGCTCCGAAGTTCGGGATAGTAACGTCCCTGAGAACAAATTTCGCCGCCAGGGCGGACGAATTATGTTCCCTCGGGAATAACTCGTTGCCCCTTCTATTCGCAGACGCGAATCATTGTTAAAATTCGCGAGAGAGGCGACGAACCGTAGCGATAAAACGAATATTGTAATATCAACTCACCGACATTGTGTGTATTGAAAAATCGTAAAAGCTACGCAGCCACTTTCATTAACATCTCCTCGAACGCGTGAAACAAACGTTATTCCCCGAGTGTGCTGACATCCCGCCATTTGTTCCGTCAATGGGATTAGCGGTAATTGAATGCAGGATCGAGAATACTCTGTACATCGTTTACCTTTACTCCGGCACGTGCATGTGCGAATTTGCAGCTCGTCGAATTATCGAGAAGCTCACTCCGTGCCCAGGCTCGTGTCAATTATCCGAATACGTGTGTCGAGCGTTCGTACTGAGACGCAACGAGAAATCCCCGTTGAAAAGTGATTTAAGCACGGCGTTACGTCCAAACGTTACATTCGATGTTTAATTATTGTCTCGTTATCTATAGACACATTTCAACTGTGCTTCGCTTGAAACGCATACAGATCATTGACACAAAAAATTTCGCGTACCACAAAACTCTTGTGAAAGAAAAAGAAAAAATAGATATATCTTTTCGACAATACAGATCCAATATATTCTGGAAACCAAATATCTCCGACATCGTAGATAACGATCCTAACTTTAGTTCAGTAGCTCTTTTGGGTTTCGTAAGTTTTATTACTCCCACATGTGTTCGGTGGATATATTGTAGCCTTCCTCTGTGGAGGATTTTGATTATATAAATACTTGATACTGTACAAATAATTGGTTTCCAATTGGTTCCAATTTTTTTCATAATTTTAATAATCACAGAAAAGATTTCGGCAATATTTGTAATTAAGCAGAGATTGTCAGAGCACTGACATTTTCATATTTATAAATACTTTATCTCACGCATTATTTATTACGTTTATCGTATGACAAATAATTGTTTTTGACGCATAAAAATATTGATTTGCTGTCGTAAATATTTGATAAAATGTAATCTTACTGTCATGATATCTTCAAAATGATATCTTGACTAGTTTTACACATTTTTTGATTAATTTCAAACAGATATATACATGTATATATATACTCATTTATTCTTGACTATCTCATTCGTGCTAGCTGACGTTTTTTTGTAGCACTTTTAAATACCATTTATAAATTTTATTTCGTAGCAAAGAATAAAATTAAATTCAATATTTGTCTGTCATCGCGGCACATACTGATATATTTTAATCAATTCAATTGAAACACTATAAAAAACACACATATACGCGCGCGCGTATATATGGGCGAAACTATTTCTATTGAATTAAAGCGAACACTACGCTCGCGGCGTTCTCGAAGCGAGACAAACGGCGAGCATTAATTCCAACTTGTCGCCGATGAATATTTCCTGGTCGACAGGAAGTCGTGAGAAGGAGACGCGGTAACAAAGGGCAAAAGCAGTCGTCGTCACCGCCGCCGCGAACCGGAATTTTCGCGCCGCGTCTCTAACGAGAGCCCATGAATTTTCGCTTCATCGCTAAATGCGCCAGCGAGAGAAGAAAGAAATGGCAACGAATGGGATTGAATCTGGACTGGCGGTTGCCGGAGACAAAGAAAAAGCTAGGCGTGATGCGTGTTCGGCGAAAATTTCACGTTTCTTTTTTTATTTTTTTTTTTCTCTCTCTCCTTTCTTTAATATCATTCTAGAGTGTCATTTCTATCGAAATTTATCGCGCTACCGCGAGTACGCTCGTGAGAGATTAAGTTTCGAAAACATTAACCGCACTGTGTGAATCGCACGCATTGCCTTCTCTCTCTCTTTGTGATAAAACGTTCGCCGAGGAGATCCGTAAAAGGATACGCTAGGAATCCGGGCAACTCTAAAGGCAACATCCTGTGAAACTCGACCAGACTAAAATCCAAAAGCTCTGAAACAACAGCGAACACACAACTCGAGAACTACAAAGAAACTGAGGAAAGTGGAGTCTCCGCCGGCGTTAGATTTTTCGCGAATTGTGAACGATTTTCGTTGTGTAAAGATGCTCCCTCGAATAAAATCAACGATAACTTTTCCGTAACGAAAATTTAAGCAAAGACCTAGTTGCGGAGAGTTGATATTGCAAAGTGAGGAGTTTGGAGATTAAGCTACAGGACTGTAAATGAATAACGGGATCTTACTTTCAGATAATTTGGCTTGCAAATTCAGTTGGCCTCATCACCGAGCAACAATAAACTTTAGATCAAATTTAACTTCAAATACAGTTAGCGATTAAATTATCGAAATTTAAGAACCCGTTATTTTTTCGTTACGCTTCGAAAAATGCAACTTTTCTAACGAATCCCGGGGATTATATAATGTATTCTACACGTTTCATATGTACCTGCTCTGTTTTATACGAGACGCGGCGAAAACCGAGGTAAAAAACGCTGCTTTTTTCAACGTGTCTAAAAATAGTTTCGGTGGCACTTGTCGCTCGCGCATGCGGAGAACGAAAAGTTCAACACCGACGTCGCCGCGAGTGGATAGGGGGTTTCTCGTTTAAATTCAAATCCCAACCCAGTTCCTTGGAGCTCTTTCACGAAATTTACTCTCCAACGTGCGTGCAAAATAATCGCCAAAACTGTGAGAGCGTGACTTTATACTACACGTCCCGCGTTAAAAAATTGAAGGGTTTAACTTTTCGTTACAAATAATTTCACGATTGAAACTGATGATAAATGTCAAGTGCGAGAAGCGTGTCCGGATGAAGAAAAATTTAGAATGGAGATCAACACGGTACACGCGTAAAATCGACGTTAAAATTTGCAAATCTATATATATTGATTTTAGAGAAATTGACATTTTGTTAAGTTTTGAATAATTAGTCTCGATTTTTATGTGAAATATGCGACGCTGCTCTCAACTCTAGTCCCGAGACCCCGATTTCGAAAAGTAGAGCAATTTACAAAGTCCATAGAATTTTCGATGATGGAAGTTTCCTCAAATTTGCACGTACTTTTATCACGTACATGTATCAAGATTTTGTAGCGAGATGGAGCGCGGCGAATGTTTCCGTGATGTCGAAAATCATCAGGGCGTCCTCTCAGGCCGATGCTAATGTTCTGATACGACCATCTGCGCCCTTGGTACGTCACGTAAGCACGTCGAGTATCTCTTGGACATTACCGTGCATATAAGCAGCAGACGTTTCGTGATCCGCGCGGTAAGAGAAACGACCTCGTACGATATGGATAAGCCGGACGTAAGAAACGCATTTCAAAAGTCGTCATCGACGTCGTCAGCTCGTTTCGAGAGATTACGACCGTAGTATCGAGAAAGTATGAAATTGAGAATCCAAATAGTCACTTGCGCACGTCATACGTTTACTAAAAATTGATAGAAAAACTGATGTTAAAGAGAAATTTTGATTTTTTAAATTTGAACGATATTGCATATTTAAAATTATTTTAAAGCTTTGAAATGTGTGATTTTTGCAAAGATACCAATATTAGAGTCTAACTTTGATTGGAATCTAAAATTCTAGAGTTTGGAAGATGAGGGAATCAAGAGGTATTTTCGAATCGATAAATAATTGAAAGAGGATTTGGTGCGAAAAGCTCTTATCAAACGCATACTCTGACTATGCAAGAAGCGGCAGCAGCCACTAGCTAACCGCTAGTTGTGTGCTACGTGCTTCCGGGCAGATAATTCTAACACAAAACCCTGTGTAAAGCCCGCCAGTGGGTTGCCCATGGGTGTGTAACGTGATGTTAAATTGTACCGTTTCGAGCGATTGCCGCGAATAACGTGGCGGCTAATAGAACATAGCCGTGCGAAATTCGCGTATCGCTATACAGTTTGCTTTGTGTTCTCTCTCAATAAGACGCGCCGATGGAGATACAGAGCCGGCGATTTCATGCGCATCGAATTGAAATTTGCAACAATGCCGGCAGCCAATTAAAGTACAATTGTATGCACGAGATGTACGTACAACACGAAAAAATATCTGTGTTATAAGAGAGATTTTTAGTAATGTTCGCGATTAATGTAACGTGTCAAATTTGTGAGGGTGAAAAATCGATTGAAAATAATTGCCAATTGTTTGATGCCTCCGCAAGAGTAGCTTTTCTTATGGATGTAAAGCTCAAATCTCGAATGTGATTCAAATTTTAAGGACAATTTTTAGTTGTAAGAAATTTTTACAAAACAATATAAACTTTAAGAAGAAATCGATAATTTCAGTGATGGTTCTTATATATTTACTCGACGTATTTATTCGCTTGTACAACTCAGGTAACCAGTTTCGATGAGCGATAAAATGTGAAACAGATTCGCGCCCGCTCCTAGCTATTGCGGTTTTCATTGCGACCAGCTCGTGCATTATCGACTCCCGTTGTGTTTCGAGGGTTCGATAACATTCTGGCAGCTGTCACCGACGGCGAAAAATCGGAACGTATCGGCAGCGGTGCTTCGGAATACGACGGGTGAAAAGATAAAAAAGAAAGATCGCTAATAGCGTAAATCGCGGAGCGAATGTTCGATAAAATAAAAAATAAAAAGAAACATAAGATTGATGCGTAAAACAAGTTGAAATGATGTATACAAGCGTGAATTATTATATAATACTCTAGATACTTGAAAACCAAAAACGCAATTAAAAAAATTATCGTATTTAATTATTTATTTATATTACTAAATTATTTATATATTTATAAGACTGTTTTATTATACAAAAGAATTTCTACGATATTTATTTTATTATACAAAAAAAAATTTCTACTTTTATATTACGAATGGATAAAGATTGATGAAAAATATTGTGTTCCCGTATTTTATATCTTACAGGGAAATTTGTTTTGACTTTATATGCAGTATTACTGTCGAAGAAATTTCCGTGCAACATGTATCAGCGAGCGGTTGCAAAGTGCTCTAATAAGAGCGAATTGCACAAATAGTTTGAAATTTACACGACGAGAATTCTTTTCGCCCATGCAAGCCAGCCCGCGATGCGGCTACTTCCACACTTTTGTGGTCTGCCGTGTTTTAAATACTTTCCAATTAGCACGGTAGCTTGCACGCTCGCTACCGCCTACAGCTTAGATTTGCATGAATCGTTTATTCCGCAGTTGAAAATTCCGTACGGTAACTGGTTTGGTTAAAAGGAATTTTTGCGCACTTTATCGGCAAATTTTCAATTCAACGTCTGTACTTCTTTTAATTCCGAATTAATTACACAGGTAGTCCAAGGATTTAGTGTAAATTTTTTAGAAAATATAAAACGGAACAAAATGCATTTACATTTTTAATAAAATTTGATATAAGTTTGTAAAATTTTGTAATATTTCTCTTCTAGATATATTCGGCTAGGAGTATAAAATTAAATTTAACCGGCATACAGAAATTCAGATAAAAGCAACTTTCTGTTTTCGAAAACTCGTAAAATCTTTGCATTCGTAATCGATTCTGTTCAAGCTACATTTTACAAAAAAAAAAAGAAAAGTCATATACGAGCCAGCCAATCGAGTATTATAATGCACGTAAACGTTTCGTGATGTTGAATCGGAGAGCAACATTTCCGTTTTCCCCTGGGATAGCCTGTTCCATTCGTGCCAATGATCCGCACCATCGGAAATTGTAATCCTTCGGCCTTCAGAATAGCGATGTCACGTTGGCTGAATACATATAGTGCTGCTTAATAAATCCACGGCAGATACAACCCGCCCCACAATCTAGCCGCCGGACACGTAATCTAGCTTAACGTATGTATCCACTCGATTTTCTCGCTTTGCGGAGCCCTTTCTCGCCCTCTTTCTATCCATCTTCTCTCTCTTTTTCCCTATCTATTTTCCGCGAGTCGCGGGAAGGCAGAGAGAGTCTGCACGGGATTTCCAGATATGAAATCGGTCATAGATATAGACCACGATGGATCGCTCTGGGAACTTGAAGCGCGTGACGCGGATGAAATAGAGACGAATCAGCTCTATAAAATTGAACTTTAAATATTTTATATTATTTTCAACTGTTTTACATTCAAGTCAGGTAAAGTTCTCTGTCGAGAACGGATTATTATTGGACTCTTCAGATTTGTTACTTTTCTGCTGTCTCATTTTGCCTTGAATTCCTACAATCTTTGCATCAACAAATTTTTAGATCAAATATCATTTACAAATGCTATCGTGGCTTTAATTTCGGCAGTCTCTTTCTTTTAATTTGTTTTGTATTTATTTTATCTATTGCATTTTAAAAAGTTCTTTGAAGATCTTCAAAATCTCTGTACAAAATTTAAAGATCTTGTTATGCTGTCTTTATGTCAAAAATATTCTAAAAATGCGAGTTTCGTGAATGCATTCTTTACATCTTCGAGTTTTAAAAAAACCGGACATAGCATCAAAGCTCGTATCTCGTTACGATCTCTAGGGGAAAATTGGAACGAGTGGAAAATAAAAATTCGCCCGACATTACGACTGTAACAAATGCGCTCCGCAGAAATTGACTCGATCGTAATTCCATGGCCATTCATTAAAAGCGATATCGCGAGCTTTGCTCCGATATCTCGTAAATCACAAATTGGCGGCGCGAGCATTAAACCGCGATTTGAGGGCGATACGAGTAAAGCGACGTGGGACGTGGGTAAAGTTTGGATTTACAATCGTAAACGCGCGCGGTGACGAAGTCATATAAACCGGGGACGGATTTTAAAAGCGGTTTACACAGAGTTCCCTTCTAGAACGTATAAGGAAGATCCTGAGAATCCTCGCGGAATCGCGAGTAGCTTCCGCTTCATTGGGATTTATCGCGAGGAGGACGAGGACTGGCGACCCGGGCTCGATTCTGACGCCTCGACCCTGAGCTTAACCTTATGTAACAGCCCCGGCCTGGCGTGAGACGATAAATCTTCATGGAGGCATTAGTGGTCCCTGTTACCGCATACAGACTCTGCTACATGTTTGTATCGGTATGGAAGCTGTCAAGATGACCTCTGAGAAAGTAAAAGGATAGACCAAGTTCTGTATGTATTGTGTGTAAGTGTAAGATTAATTGTTTCTTTTAATATATGCCAATATCTAATGACATTACAGAAAAATAGATGAGAATTTTGATCGTATGATTTTCTTACAGTCTATATTCTCTCAATCTTAAATTTTATTATAAATTTATGATTTAATATGTACGACTATTTAGTATTTTATTTTATTCTTTGGATAAAGATTGCTTGATAAAAATGTTGAGATTATGTATATAGATTTTAGTACAGTGTTCTCAGAGTATCACGACAATATGGCAAACTTATCGCACTTTTCCAAGTGCAATATGTGAGCTGCGAAAAATGGTAAAATTATGGGTACGTTTACCCTGGTAAATAAGACTCGAGCTGGTAAATAAAAACTTGGCGAATCTTGATTCACCGGCAAACTTCTCCACGCAGATCATCACGAGCGCTCCGAACTCTTACGATTGTCGAGAGAGAAAGAGGAACTTACGAACGACGTAACAGTACCGAAACAAGATTCCGCGTACGCGCGGCACAAACTTTCTCTATAAATCAACGTGGAGTCCCTTCTTTGGGAGAAACCTTCGACAAATAAAGAGGGTCACTCAATCGAAGATCCGCGATGCGACGTTCACATTTGATGCAACTTCGATTCTTCTCGTAAGATAAATAACTGTAAGTCGAGAATAAAAAAGGAAGAGAGAGAGAATACCATCTTCTTTTTTTTTAATTTATACATTGATGCTTTTATTCGACGAATACTCGTAAAATGCGCGTTTATTTTGTACAAAAGTGGCGATCGAGTTAACTGCATTGTTTTCGCTATGGACTCCCCGCTGCTCGCTGCAGTATCCCTGAATTGCTATCCTTCCCCGTTGATTCCATTTCCTAAGATCCTAATATCCCGAGGTATTAGAGTATCCATGTAGACCGAGATCGAACTGTCACTCGGAACACGGTGGGAATCGAATTACAACACGGATAATAATCGCTTCTGTCGTTCAATCGCGAAAGACAAGAAGCAAGATTGGACTGCGCCTTTTTTGAAGCAAAATCGATCTTGGTATTGCGATACCTGCATCTTTAGACAATTCGAAGAATTCTCCTAATGCTTCCTTTTTATACTTTCCATTTGCTTCATTTGTTGAACGTATGTGCTCGAAAATATCACAGATTTTAATTAACACGCTAGTGCAAACTAATCTGCATCAGAATCTAGTATTCTTTTTAAAAACGTTATTTACAAAAATTTATGATAATTCTAGAAACCGCGAGATCAAGCAAAAGATTGCAAGCTTGAACCACTCGAGGATTTCGATATTCGACGATGTCGAAAATTCAGATTTAAAGATACCGAGGAGATTTTAATAATGAGAATAAAAATTTCTCGGCTTTCTGATATAGTTTCTGAAATATGTGGCGCGCGGCTATCGAAATAAAATGCGCCGTAACGGATTATCGATCCGTCCCTACCGAACTCGACTCGCTCGAGATACGGGGCCGGGCAAAGTTTCCACGATATGTTACTTAAATGGCGATACTGAAACTAAGGTGTAAAGTGAGACATTTTTCACCTTGTGCTCGCGCGAGATACCCTGGGCGCATCATAGCGTGCACATTATATTTGGCCGGGTTCCACTGCGCGTCCGCTCGCAATTTTCGCCGGCATCCGCTCGATCCACGCGAAACATGCGGACGGTAATCAACCCCCGTCATCCAATTAATAGATCGCGACTAAAGCCGTGTTAATAAACGCTCCGCTCGTTATCGTGCAGGGCAATGCGCAGTTATTCGATCGATGAGTGAGAGATTATTTCGATATATCTTTAGTTGTGTGTGTGGTTTCGCACACTCTCAAACTCATGAAATTATTCCCGAAATTTATTTGACGTTTTTTTGCAAATGTCATTGAAAATTATATATTAAGCTTTGAGATTATTACAAAAATTACAGACATAAAAGTAAATACAAGAAGATATAACTATAACAGAAGATAAAACATGTTATATCAAAGAGAGATTTTAGAATATATGATCGTGTAATTTAACAATTAAAAGATTATTAAAAACAAGAATGCAAGAATTAAAATAGACGAAAAAATATTAGAATATAAAAATTCTAGAGAAAATCTTAAGAAAGATTTAATAATACAAAATTTAATAATTTTATAATCTAAAAGTTAATTTTATCTTTATTTGAAGAAAAAATCTAAGACTTGAATAGCTTAAGATCGGAAGGATTCCATGCATCTAAGATCTAGTAATGTCCGGTGAATCTAAGATCTAAAAAGCCAAACGTTGAATCTAAAGGATTGAAAATCCAACATCTAAAAATGTGCAAGGGGAAATTGGAAAAAGTACGTGGAACTTTAGAAATATAAATTTTCTCTAAAGAATCTTTCAAAGGATTAAGATTCACAATTATTACTTGAATACGGAAATTAAAAACTTGTATCGACAATTCGTGCTTGAAATTTACGAGCAATTTTGTATTGTACGAGCAATATTAAATAAATTTTACATTTTTATATACACTTTTTTTCCCGAGAAATCTAGATTACAACGATTCCTCGAGTCTCCTTTATCGTCGCAAACTCGCGCGATCTCAAGTACTCTCCGGTCCTTACATTCCCAACAAAAAGCTCTTATATTTCAATTTTAGGATCTCGAACCTTTGATTTTTGAACCGGCAGGATTCTATTCACGCCGGAAAGAAACTTCAGCCAAAGTGAGGAAGAGAAAGAGTAATACGTCTAGTTGGACCGCGGCAGAAGCGAAGAAAGAGCAAAGTTGGCTGAACTCTGATTATGGCGCGAAACGGGGACAGCTCTCGAGATGAAGTCGAAGCAAAGAGAGAAAAAGAGAGAGAGAGAGAGAAAGAGAGAGAGAGAGTCAGAAAGAAGAACTTGAAGGGATGAATCCTCCCAATCCCTCTCGCTTCGTATCTTTGGGTGCGCGTCTAACCAGCACACGTTACCCACTTACTTACGCACGCGAGCCTTCATACATAGTTACTGCAGCGAATAGAATGCATTTCATCAAAACTTGCGGCTTTCATCTCGTCACCGAGCGAACGTGCTATTCACTAAGCGCGGCGTGAATCAGCCTCTCAATTTCGAATATCGCATAGCCGAAGACTTATTACGCGACAACCTCACTACTTATTACCCTCATGAGGCTATTTGTAGCGCGAAATAAGTTTCCAACCACTCGAACTAATCTTGCGACGCTCGTCAAGGCATCTATTGTGACGACGATTAATCTGCATGTGAATGAGAAAATTAAAATATAAAATTTAAACAGCGACGATTTTGCTTTGTAATATATTAATAATAAATATTTTTTCAATCTGAGCCTAATCCGTTTAACGATTATAATTCATATCCAATCTTAAAGTATAAATATAAAAATTTATTTATAGATATAACGGAATTATATATAAAAATTTTAATGTAGGAAAATTGAAAACAATACGATGTTTTATCGATTAAATTCTGGAGTCTAGACATTGCAGAATACAACAGCTCTAAGATTTACTACCTGGTAAAGTTTCCTCATTAATCCCCTGCATGTACATATATTGAACTTTGTACTTTTCAATGTGCTACACGTATTGTCCCTTTGGAATACCTTGTACATCTCCATGGGTATTAATAAACGACTTTGCGGCGATGAATAGCAGGTGTTGTTTCTCTCACGGCGATTAATCCTGAACAACTGAAGCGGCCCGTCGAATCTCGCCGCATATTTCTCGAGAGGGGGGTACACGCCAAGGGAATGTACACATGCGGGGCACGTAATCCGCGTTTCGCCCCGTTGCGTCGGGTAAGATAAATCAGACGTCTTATGTACGTAAGCAGAACAAATTTCATTCAATAGGAATCGCAGGCAATTCGTATGTGTAGATACGTGTGTTTGTTAGCCGCCTGCATTTATCAATAGAACGCATTTGCATTCCGGGCTCTCTCTTCGCGCGCCAGGTCGGGATTATTTTTCCAATACGTTACAAACATACGCGGGGCGTATTTTTGAAGGAAATACGAGATGCGAGAGATTGGACACGCGTGTCTCCTCTCTTCAGAGGAGACATATTTAATCCGAGAACAATATCGTTCTCGCTTACGAAACCGCGCAAATTTCTCGCGGCATTCTTCGCGATTAAAGCTAATTCAGAATTTCGCAACGCGATAGAAAAGTGAGAAAAAAATTTTCTTTTTTTTTTTTGCCGAGAAAAGCTAAAGTGTCCCATAATCATTATCGTCTCGCGTCTAAATTAACTCTTGCGTGTCCAAACACATAATTATGTTTGGATGCGCGAAATATTGTGTATATACGCTAAGCCATGCGCGCTTAAGGGTGGAACAACGTTACGTGCCTTGTGCAACCGCCGAAGCCAAGGATATATCGCGTTTCGGAGTTTATTCCAGAAGTGTGTCTGAAACTTCTTGCCATGTACTTCGGCGGTAACCGCGAGAGCTCGAAAAGGCATAATGAGCGCGTAAATCGTCGGTAACTTGTAATCCGCTTTGAAGTAAACGGGCGCGCGCGGAGATCGCGACATGGCAGCGTGAATTTCGCCGACCATTTATGCAAATTATCGGCGGGCCACAGGGTTAATACATTTTCGCGTGCAACGTTTTGCGATATCTAGGTATAACGAGAGTCGATAATCCCGAATACATATATATATGTATATGTATGTATATATATATGTGTACGTTCGAGCACCGGGTATATTTTCCAGCGAATTTACAGCATTTGCATACTTCGGGAATATTTAAACGCGGAAACCCCCGCGGCGGGTTACCGTTGGAAAAACAGAAATTTCATTGTTGAGCGAAAACGTCCGCCATGTTTCCGCGCGATGTGGAAGATCGGAACGATGAGGTTCCGTTTAACCTCCCTTCCTCCTCTTTCGCACTTTAAATTCGATATGGGAGTGCCGAAATCTTCTCTCGTTAAATTTAATTCGCTGAACGTTTCAGTCATTCAGCAAATATAACCATTATTTTTGATCATTTTAATTAAACTTGGAATGAAAAAAACACAAGAATCTATATCCGCGTAAGTTAAAAATTCACGTATTTGCTATGACGTTATTTATCTTCTTTCAATTATAAACTGTTTATATACATATTTATATATTTCGTTTATAATGTTATTGCTTCATTTTTTAATTTGATTAATATTTGCATATCTCTTTAATAGATATAGAAGTGTTATTTATTTATTTATTTTTTTTTAATCTTGGAGATAACATTAGCCACGTAAAGCTTTTCTCGTAATATTATACTAAATTATTTAAAAAAAAAATTCAAATACAAATTTTAATAAAAAGATAAATAAATTTACAATTTAGAAATGTTATAAAATTTTGTATTATCTGTGAGAGATATCAATCATATATTATAATAATAGAATTATTATAAAGATTATCATTATTAAAACTCACCGTTCAAGAACAAGGACTCCATTCGATGAAATCAAAAGAGACTTTGCGCACTGAGAAAAATCGGCACATTTTTTTCCCAATAATCACTAAACGCACACACAAATGCAATTTCACTTTGTTCCTATGACCGAGACGATATAGCCGAAAGTTGAGTTAAATTAACACGCGAACTTTTTTGATTAATCTTCAAACTACACACTGCACAGATTTACGACGCGATGAATCTTCTTTATCCTAACACATTTTACCTTCCGCACGATTTAATTATTCCTCATTCACGGTTAAATTTCCAAACGATTTGACATCACCGATACATAAATTTGATTACGTTTCATTAATCGCACAACAGGTCTTTGCCGGCAAAAATATGTATTTATATGTGTTTATATTTAAATTTTCGTTGCTATCGTTTATTTTATTTTTTTTTAAATCAGTTTTGGCTTTTTTTAAGCAATTAAAACTAATTATTATACATCTCAGTCCACAATTTTTTGATATATTAAGATACTCGAAGCTTTCGAATAGTCTCCACAATTCTCATGACCACGCCAATCGAACCCCTTCCTCTTTTATTCCGTCGACGTCTTCTTCAACAGCACTGTATTACATCTCAACAAACGTCAACGCCGGACATTCGAATAGCGCGATCTACGTGTTCCGGTCCGCGTTTACCGGAAGTGAGTTCGTGGGGATGTTCCAACCCTCGCGGGACTGGTGGCGACGACGCGCATCTCGCTCGATGATCGCATGACGATCAACGGCAGCGTCGGCGACGCGACGCCCAAATTATCGGCAACCACCACGTATAGACACCCCCAAGAGGACCAGGCCGTCACCACCCCCGTAGTGACGATGAAGGGCGGCACTTGCGACGTTAAACCGGCACTATACGACGTGTGTTACGTCGCCGCGAAGCTCGCGAGACGGACTACGGTACCGGAATGGAAAGCTCCGCAAGCTCTCGCGCAACGCGACGCCAGAGCCTCCATTCTCGTCTGCCGAGCGCGCCACGGTCGATTCCGCGGATTACACTTCGGGTCCGGATGCTGCGAAGCACGCCAGGCAGCCAGAGTTCCTACGTGGACCCGCAAGCATGACACTCTGCCCAGGCTCGCTTAAACTTGTTTTTGTAGATGAATTTAATGCGGAATATTCGATATATTCCATGATAACTAATTTAATAATGAATTTTCTGAAAGATCCTGTTGAAAAATTTTAAATTTTCGAGGAGAGTTTTTCTTTGCGTTAATAGCATCCCTTAAAATAATTGATAACGTTAGAATTTTACTCATTGTTTAATTGGTATAATATAAAATCAATTATGCCATCTATGTAATTTATTTCGTAAAGTTACCCATGAAAAAGATTCAATTAATGACACATGAAAAAACCCGTTAAAATCATTGTGTTTTTTATAACATTTTGAATATATTGTTGCTATTAAATTTTAAAATTAGAAGATGCAACAAAGTTTTTATCAAACAATAAATGAAAGTAATCTGTTCCACCATAAATTATATATTTAATTACAAAAATTTTATATTATAAAAAGAAGTAACCATTTGATTGCTTTGAAATAAATACGACTTATTATGGCATAAATATAATAGAGAGACGCTCCAACTTTGGAAAATCGGAGCGTCGTCAAGTGTAACCCGGCCTTACAAGCTGGAATGTCTGAAAAGCTCGAACATCGTCGAAACGCGCCGCGCAGACTCGTGGGGACGCGGGAAGAAAGGGATAGCCGGCTATCGATTCAGTTTTGCCAACAGATGGACCCTTTTGCTGGTGACTTTAGGATCATCTAGGGACTTGTTAAAGAACGTTTGCGTATCGGCTCCTCACACGCGAGGCGGGAACCTCTTAGATCGATGTCCTCTCGAAGGACTCGCGAGCCCAAACGTGCCGAATAAACCCGCGCCGCTTGAGCAAGAGCTTCGAGAGCTTTCGAGCTATGCGCCCGAGGAGCGCTAATTGGGTTGCTCGATTGCGCTGTCGGGTCTTCCGGCCGAGATCTTGAGATTAATTAATCTCACGCGTGAATAGCGAGCCGGCTTCCTCGAGCGGAAGAGGCCTTACATTCCCGGATCGAAGTTTTGTACTGTTACATACATGAAAATGTGCTGTTAAAATTTACTCTATTAAAATAATAATACCTTACTTAAAATAAAAAGAATTCTTTTATGAAAACTGACTGAATTTTTAAATGAAAATTCTCTCTCCCTTTGAAGATTACACTAAATATTTTTTTTAGAATAAGCTTTTTTCCCCTTGAAACATGTTTTTTCTTTTTTTTTTCTGTCAACTTGAAGCTTCTGAAATTCCAAGAGAAGCATATTTTTGTTGCATTAGACTAAACGAGAGTCGAGTAAACGCTCAGTGGTAGAAAGACCACTTTTTTTGACACGTAAAGGTTCAGTTGCACCTGCAACGGACAATGTTGTTCACGACTATTGACACTGTAATTTGGGACGTCTGCAATGTTGTGGTTGATGCGTTGACGTGCTGTGCACAACTCGATATTCGTTACTTTGACACTTTGGTGAATGTGAAAATTCAACTATGTTATGGAAATAACGAAAGAATGCGAAGAATCAAAATAATAGTTCCAGGAAATTTGAAATTTTAGACGACGGAATTTGTGAGATGTCGAGAAATGTTAAATACTTTAAACATAAGGTAGAAATATATCGATGATAAAAAAATGCAAGTCTAGCGATAAAATAAAATCTATCACTCTTTTATAAAACTATAATAATTTTGATACGAGAACGAGCTTTCCAGGACAAGTGACATTTTTTTCAATAAATTCGAACATCATAGTATAAAATTAACAAGGAAGCGATAAAAATTTGTGAGATGTGATTATTGTTAAGAGTTAAAAATTAATAATATAGAAATTATAAATTATATCGCGAAGCAGAAACACTCTGGTAAACCGTTTATTTTTTTTGAGTGTAGGGTCTCTTCGCGTTACTGTCATCGTTACATTCGACATCGAACATTCACATGCGAAATTATCTGATTTTCACGAACATGCGGGATATAGGATATTCTCTCCTTACTGGATTTAACACTTGTATTAATCATGCTCAAAGTGCTACATGTTCAGCGTAATTCAACGGACCGAAACAGAGTAAACGGAGCAAGCTGAGAATGATATACTCGTGCTCAGCTGGTCCTTTTTCAGGCCTCTATTGTGATCCCACGTAGCCGAAATTCGGCGAGATATATCAGAGGATTCCGTCCTACTCCGGCAGCATGTGGGAGCGTTCGGAACTTTTTCAACGTACGTAGGATTCAGTGAAAAAGTTTCCCGGCGGGACTACTAATTTCGTTAACGGCCGGGTCCACGAGTTCTTTCGCGCGTGAATGAAATTTATTCCACGATAAGATCCGTAAAAGGCGATAAAAACTTTTAGATATCACGTCGCTATATGTATTCTCTGCACCAATTTGAGAGTTATTTATGATAAATAATTTACTTTTCCAATTGCATTTTTTTAAAGAAACAAGTACAAAAATGTCGTTTTTCGAGAGATTTCAAAATCTTTAAACTGAAAAAAGAATAACAAGTTTTAAGAGAGAAATCGAAGAATATTCCAAAGAAATTATTCCGTGTAATCTTCAAAGTTCCGACCCAAAAATTCGATTATCGCAAAACCGAGAGGATACTCGAAAGAGTCCAAAGGGATTTCAAAGGATTCAAGGATCTAGAAAAAAACACCTTGAGCTCTGAGGACCAAATCCATTTCAGAGGCATTCAACCCGCTCTAATCCCCCGGAAGATGAATCGTCCTGTTGGGCATTCTGGAGACAGGATGCAGACGTTGCTGATGTCTAAGTGCATGAAAGAAAACGTCTCGTCGTGTCTTCTCCGCTGGACCAAGCCGTGCTCTTTGTCAACCAGAAGGGGTGACAGCTTCTCACCCGCGGCCGGTTCTCAGCCGCGGAAATGACCGAGAACGAAATTCAATTTGCTCTAGACGGTAACGTTGAAGACGTGCCTGAAGAGGGTGGTTAACCGGAAACCGTAGCTCGGTCGATGTTCTTAATAAGAACATTCAGGAAGTGCCGCGAGAAACTCTAAAGCTCACGTAATCGGATCGCAGTGAATAATGGGCGCCTGCGAAGCCTACTGTAAGTGATCTCTCAATAGTTTAAACGAGGACGGTGTTCTCGGTTTTGCGAGAAAGGATACTAAGCTAAACTTCAAAGATGTTCTCCAATACAAAGTCCTTCAAGAGTCTTTAAAGATCGCGCGCAATTCGCAATCCTATTAATAACAACTAAATTTGCGACTTAAGGATTTAACTCTATCTTTGTATAAAACCTATTATAATAAATTAATTTTAGAGTATTATATCTCTCTTTAATATATACAATTTTATTATTATAAAATTTTGATTAGCAAGTGTAATGATATTGATCGCGCATTCGTATCTAGACAATCTCTCTCTTTTGTGAAATTAGAAAGCAATATACATATGAAAATCGAGAATGCTAAGGCACAATTTACATGTTGAGTAGCCGAGCAATCAACTTTATCATGTCACACGTCGCCATCAAGCATACTATAAAGGATCGTCGGGTAATTCGTAGCGACCGATGTCGAAAGATTTTCACTCTAACGAACCGCGAATGCAGAGGCAAAATCGCATTCGTGTCTCGCAACAACCAGCAACGCCAAATTGCACTCTTCTCGCGCTGGCTTTCCCACTTCTGCCAAAGTGAAAATCGAGTAAAAAGAAGTACAGAGACGAGAAGATCCGATTTACTTCACAGATGGAAATGAAGATCCGCAAAGACTGGCCAATGCGAATCAGTGGGGGTTCAAAGAAAAGCTTGCTTGGGGTAAGTTTATTTCAGCTCGTTTTCTATAACATGTAAATATTATTTTATCATAAAAATTATTAGATAATTACATTGGATACTCAAATTGAAAGATTCAAGAAATAAGAAGAAATCGAAACATCGGATCGCTTATGAATAAATAGAATAAATAGAATAAACTAAATGATTAGACAAACTAAAGTCGTAAAAGAATTTAGGAATATAAAAAATTTTAAATATTACATAAATTTTAAAAATTTTAGTTATTTTAAAAGATTTTTAGAAATCCCGATAATTAATTGCGGATACTTTCGATTTATTCATTAATAAATAATTATTAATTTATTCATTAATAAATAATTATGAATGTGTATGAACAATTTGATTTCGTGCCTAACGCAAAAAAATTGGTCGTCAAATGGCAAAAATTGATCTCTTGTAAAGACATTATGGTGCACGTGTACTTTTTTATTGGATTTGAAGTCGGCAAGCCGCAAGTTGCCATCGAGTGTCGCCACGACGACAGACAATTTTCAACTTCGATCGCCCCTAGCGTCTGTCGAACAGGTACAAACATTAATGAAGTTATCCTTCGTAACTTTCTTAATAAAGAATTATTGAACCTGTGTTGGTTAGTTACGTCACCTTCTCAGCCGCTGTGTTATATTCGACAAATGTTTTTGAAAAAAGTTCTAAATAATCTATTTATTAATATGTAGAGTGTAATGTGTCAAATATTTTAATTTTTAAATATTAAAATAGATTCCATTCGTAAAATCATACCTTTAACATAGATATAAAATTTAAAGAATCTATTTTTAATTAAAATATATATAAAATGTATCTAAAACATACCTCAAAATTTAAAGATTAACAGGAGAGAAGTTAATTTTAATGCATCGAATATCGATGCATCAATTTAAAGTGACTTTTCTCATTTATACGAAGTATTAAGAAGCTAAATAAATGTATTTAATGAGAGAATGAGAGAAAAGAAATGCGCGAAATTATCTCATAAAAAACTTGATAAATATCAGATAGCCATCATCAAACACGGCACGTCTCACAGACGACGTAGAGATTGTTTTCTCATGGATCACAGCAATTCCGAAGTAAGATATCAAGCTTTTATTCAGAGATATTTTTTTTTAAATCTGTTTTCCGTTTATTTGATTCAAGAATTTTACCAGCATCTTCTTTGGATCTTCAAATATTGACCTTGGGGTCTCTATCCAATCTTAAATCTTTCCGACCTTTTAACTGTAGAATTTTTATCTATTTCAAATTTATCCTCTTGGATCTTTCAAGATTTTCTCGATTCTCTAAAATTGTATAGATATTGTTCTTGGAATTTATTTCTAAGACATTTAAAAAAGAGATTGAAATTTTCAAATTCAATTCAAAGATTACCAAATCTCGTTAATGAAAACTTGTACAGGAGACGTGATTGCAGTTTTTGAGCAAACTATTGTCTGTTTCTTTTCTTCCTGCAGATTGAACTTGAAAGAAAGGGATCGTTTTTATAGAGATATATAGGACACTCCTTTCAAACCACACGCCATGACATTGATTAGCATCGCGTGCGTGCAAACAATCAACGCAAATCGTATTTGAAAAGAATACGGCTTCAACTAAGAATCTATTCTGAAATAAAATACTATTAAAATGCATCAATCAAAACAATGCATTGTCAAGCGCTCGAAAAACATGCGTCGCAATTGACCTCTCATATTATCTCCTATTAAAAAAAAAGAAAAAAAAACTATTGTAGCCTTTTATTTTAAATGTGATTATTCCCAATTGTCCATATATTCTAATTAAAGGGAAACGCAGTTATTTAGAGATACCTGTGTATTCGTTTCGAAATCTAATTAATATGACATCGCCTTCAGTAGCTCTATCTCTCTTGGATGGTACAATGTATTCCAACTGCCAAGTAGCTGGCATTGTCTCGGAAACAATGGCCGCCAGTGGAAATGGACGGGCCGACCTTGTCCCGCGGGCAGGCAGCCGGTGCAAATTTATTAATTGGTTCAGACGGGGAAGACGAAATTATGTATCCATGCATTCGCGCAGCACCTCCAACACGCCGCCCGGGACATAATAATGAGGTTGGCGCACGGGTTCGTGCTTAATCGCTGATTATCGTGCGATAATTAGACGCGCATGCCGCAGATAATCATATGGAAATTATCCCTCTCATCGACATCGGCGTAAACTTATGCGCAATTGTAACTATAAAAGTCTAAATTATTACGATTTATTCGAACTCAAATATAATTTATTCTTTATAATAAAATTAAAATAAATAAATAAATAAAATAAATAAAAATAAAGAATCCTTAATCATTATTTTTAAGCTTAAATAACTAATTTTATCGCGCTTTTATTTGTCTCAATTTAAAATACAGATTTTAGATTCAAAGAAAAAGATACTTAATTAATTATAATATTAGGAACGTTATCGAGTAAAGTTTCTCGATGATTGACATACTTTTTCAAATACTATGCTTGTTGCAGACTTTCTTTATGCTCGATTTGTGACTAATTATTCCGTTTCAGCTTCTATATTGTTGATCTCTGACAAAACCGCTTTTATATAGAAGAGATAGAAAATTTTAAGTTTAAATGTTATGGAGATCCCTATGAAAAGATAGAGAGGAATGATTCTCGCTCTATTTCATTATTATTCTACAGAAATCTCAACTCGATTCCGGCGATGTTTCTAGAAGACGTCTTTTGTTCCCTCCGTTACTTCTGATAGTATATCATTCCGACAATGGGTCACGCGGTGTCACGCACCTGTCACGGCGACTGCAAGACGACCGAGGGCTTCGTTGTGCGCGGTGGATGATTACTGGTTACACGCTGTCGCATAAGGCAGAGAGACAACACCGGCATCTAAACGCCAACTTAGAGATGCATATTCCAGCTTCCGCGGATATGACCGAGTTATAGCTGTCAGATTGCACGTGTCTTGCAGTTCAGCCTGATTCAAACTGATGACAGAGCAGAATCCAAATATATTGTATTTGGCGAATGATTGACCGAGAAAATTTCTCAGTCAATCTTGAAGGTCGATTTTTCCTCCTCGATAAGATCAAAAGGGGTTATTTAATTATCCATTTCGATTCGTTAAAACTTTTTAGATTTCATATGTGCCGTTATATAAAAAAATCACATATTATTATTATTGATATCCTTGCAGTTACCCCTTTTTTTATTTAGTTTGAACTGTATAATATTTTTACTCTCCTCTTTTTCCTTTTTTTCATCATTCACTTTTTCTCTCGCATTTTATATTTTTCTCCTAATATTTTATAAACAAGAAACTCTATATAAAAATTTATAAAAATTCGTGAAAATTCGCAAGAGTTCCACCGATTGTCAAAACACTCGCCCCGTCACTTTTCCGCTCCTTCAACCATGATCGGAAAGCAAAGCTTTCGAACGGATCGAGATGAACGAATCGCGTAGAACGAGATGAAATGAAAACACAAGAAAAGAAGGATAAAAGAGATGGCAGGGGAGGTGAGATAGAGATAGACTGATTGCGGGAGAGGAGAGGGAGCTCGTGCGAAAACGCCATTTTCCTCTCCACGTGGCGACGGCTGGAGACGAAGAGAATCCCATTACTCGGCGAACTTTGAAAATCAATTCGATTCCGTTGGTAATATAAGTGAGAATTCGCCAACCACTTTGTCCCGATTCGCCCTGCCGTTCACGGTCGCTGCATCTGCGCGACTTATAGAGCCTGCTTCACTTAATAACAAAGTTTGCGGGACGCATGTAAAGTCGTGGGATACATGGTGCGCCGTCTACGTAAAGGGATGATAAATCGCGAAGAGGAATTTATTCTTTCATATCGGATTTTCTGCTGGAAAAGTACGAAAAACATATATTTTCATCGTATAAAGTTACACGCGTATAAAAGAGCGCGAGCGCTTTCAAAATTATTAACAACTAGCGGATTATGTCTAATTAATGATATCTAAAATTGATTTATGAAATTGTTCAAACAATCGACAATTACTCGCAATTAGAGCAGTCTTGACAGCTTATAAACATGTAACACGGTTTGCTCCACAGGCTTAAATCTTAATAATATTATATTGCCTTAAACATTGATAATATTAATATTTACACGATATACAATTATATTATATGTATCTGTTGTGTACTTGCATGTTTTAATTAGTCGTAGAAAAATAGTAGAATTAATAATAATAATAATAAAAAAGAGTTATACGTAAATAAAACTTTTCTATCGCACTCTGAAATAGTAATAAATAATGTTAATCTTATATAAGAAAAATATAATTGTCCCATTGTTTTACGAATTTGTGATGCCACAAATGAGAAAAAATTTTAAACGTGAAATTCATAGAGAAGATTATTTTTCCACTCATCATTTGATCACGATATTTTAAATATTCGCAAATGCTTTATGACAAAAAAAAATCGGAAGCTGTAATTGCATCGACATCTGATTGAAATATCCGATGTGAGATCCCGAATCTACATTCGCGAGAGCCAATTATTTCTTGCTCGCCGGCTTGCGTTTGATCGTACCGGTATTCGAGTTACTGGAATTCCCGTTGCTGGCAGACGACGAGTCCGTGCTGGGGGTCCTCTCGCTTCTCGGCATCATCGGCGTTGTCGTCGGCGTCGGTATGCACGACCTAGCGTCGGATGTCGATGGCGCGTTCGTGATTTTACTGGGCACCGTCTCTGCCCTCGACGCGATCTCCGCTCTCTCTACGTACGACGGTTTTTCAATCCCGGGCTCCTCTCGTCTGCGCGAAAACGACGGTATTCTCGTAACCCTCGGCTTTTCCCTTAGGGATGGTTTCTCCCTCTGCTCCAGCGCCCTGTCTCTCTCGATGTTCTGGCAATTCTGCTGTTCCGGCGACGGTATGGCTGACACCTTCGGTATATTCCTCTGATCCCGGCTTCTCGGCAGACTCGCCGTCGGCTTTATGATGATCTTCGGCTGCTTCAGATTACTCGCCGGGGTGCAATTCTTCGGCTCCCGCGGCGTGATGATTATCCGCGGTTCCCTCCTCTCCGCCAGCGAATCGTCCAACCTCTCCGTTGATCCTCCATCTCGCGCTGGATCGCTCGAAACCGTGCTAGGTTCGTGCTCAATCTTGTTGTCCTCGGATGCCGGTGTCGACGAGCTCGGATATTGATTGGCCTGGCATGGATTAACCGCTCTCGGCGTGATCACGATCTTCGGTTCCACCGCTGCGTCTCTCTCGTTCCTGCCGACCACGATTTGCGGCTCCGACGCCGTCGACGTCATTACGGCCGGGAACTCGCTTGGTTTGTACCAATTTGGATTGCCCGCTTCCAAGAGCGCAATGGATTTGCCGATATCTTCGTCGACGCTGTGCGAAGTCGGCGAGAAGCGATATTGACCTCCATGAAGCGGACATTTTGGATTAGCGTAAATGGTATCCACGCTTCCGCCAGGCTGGACACTTCTACTTTCCTCCAAAGAATCTATTATATTAGGATCGGAATTACAGCAACGGTCCTACGTGCAGGTTCGTCGTGATCGGCTCGCTCTCGCTTTGATTTTCGTTTTCCTCGGCGAAGAAGGCGCTCTTCTCGAGGCTTTTCGAGGGTCCAAATATCCTGGGGGGTGGTAATGGCGGTTGACTCGAAGATAAATTCATTCGATTTCCGCTCTTGTAATCTTTCAACGAATTTGCGTGCTGTTTTGATACAAAGAGGCTATTCGGCGCCGGGAGTGATCGCCTCTTCTCGATATCCGGTAGCACCTTGGGATAATTTCGGCGTTTGATCGTCTGCAAAGCTTCCTCGGGGCTGATGCACTCTCTCTCCACGATTGGATCCCGAGACGTGACGTTTACGTCGCCTGTGCCAAAGGTCGTTAAAATCGGCCCGGTCTTTATATAGATTTCTTCGCCGGGAGGATTCTCGTATTTTGATTGATTGGACACTTCGACGTTTGTCCCTAAACCGGGACGAGGCAGACGAGATTTTAGCTTGGGATTAATCTTAGCGTACAAGCTATTCGCGCTTTCTGTATCAGATTCGTAAATCCTGGGAGTGGAGAAATTTGGCATCATCGTCTTCAGAACGTTCTCCATCGGCAGGGGATCGCTTCTAGAGTGATGATGCTCGATGACAATAACCTCGGGTGTCATCAGCTGATCCGCGTTCGATTCGTATTCGTTTGACATATCGATGCTCCTCGTTAACTCGATAGGCACTTGATTAAGGATGGACTCTGTTCTCGTCGCCGGTGTGGCATCGATCGCCACGGAGATCTTTGGCAGCTTTAATTTTTTTCCAGGACGCACAACTAGCGCCGGACTCTCGTCGTAGATCGGTTCATCCTTTTTTTCCTTCAACGCCTCTTCTATTATACGTTGCTTTTCTTCTTGCTGTTGCTTGTTTAGCTTCTCCTGATGCTCTTTCTGCAACGTTTCTCGCGTTTTGCGCAGGAATCTCGGTGAACATCTATATGGATAAAACAAAATCAAAAGATTCGATTATTACAAATATTCCTGAAAAAGGTATTTACGGGAATCAATTAATATATTATGAAACAATCTTTAAAAATGCAATACTATAAAATTCACTATTTTCTTCCAAATTAAATCTAGAACTCTCAATTTTTGTCTACAATTAAAAGCATTTATTAATTAATAATGCATTAGTAATTTTTTCCATAACTTAATTAATATTCGCAATAAAAAATAATTGGAAAACAACATTGATCAACGTTGTCGAAAGATGTTCGATCAATGAATAATATTTTTACTGAAAAAACTACCACGCGTACAATTGAATGTTACAATATACATCAAATAATACCCCATTATAAGTTTTACGTAAATTTAAACTTAACGTTATTAATACTGCCCATTTTTATTGATAGATTAATTATCGATAGTTATTATCAATGGCACAATAGATCAATTCGTAAATGATAATGACTAGTAGTAATAACAATTGTACTCTCACGTCGGAAATAAATTAATTTTATTCTCATGTACTACATCAACAAACGACAAGTTATTTTTTATCAAATGCATTCGTTTAATAATACACATTTATTTGTTTGTTTCGCGTGCTATGATGCATGTTTATATATATAATCAAGCATATTCTAAATATATGATTTTACGATGCCCAATATTTCACAATAACAAACGGAAAAATAATACATGTCGCAATGATGAGCAGTTCAAAAATATAAAATGTATATTCTGTTTAATATAACTGATATGCCAAAAAAATTTTTTCGCCTGCCCAAAAAAGTAAATGAAAATATTTAAAAAATTTATTACACAATTTATACGTGATACGCAAACATTTTGCAAAATTATTTATTTTTATTGTGCCGTCGTGTATAAAATTTCCTTTATATTGTATGTTTTTTTATCGTTCTGATTTTTGTTTTAATCAGCGTGGCAACAAATACAGATACGTTATTGTTGACAGAATTATTTGCAAATCAAATATTGCTTGCTATATGACGAGATACGAAGTTGCGCTCTAACGAGTTCAATTAACTTTGTAGGGTAGCACTTGTCAACCATTTTCGCGAATCAATACACCTAACGAAATATTGGACGGTAAAAGAGAGAGAGAAAACTCAATTCTCTGATTTGAGTGATACGGGCCACGTCTCAAAGCAACCACTCTTTAAGCGGAATCCCTAATTGGATTACTGAATCGCGCAACCCTCACCGCGATCGACGAATTTGCGAGGGTAAGCGTTCTCCAAGTATCTTCAGCTCTTTGCAATTAGGAAAGATATACAAATCGAGTTCGAACGTTGACTGTTATATCGAGAACGGCAAATAGTTTACAGTACGATGTCAGAATGACGAAGAATTTGATACAAGCCTAGTAATTATTTAGTCCAGTTAAAACCAACTATTTAATTTTACTTGACTTGAAAATGTAAACTTTGAAATGGCATTTTTAATCTTGACATTCTAAAAAGGGAAGATCTTAAATTTTCCAAGAAAATCATTGAATAATTGATCGCCTAATAAAGCAGCCTCACAAAATAAAACAGTCTAAAATAAAATAATCCAACGATTCTAACCGAAAAATGAATTCAATAAGATATTAATTTCATTTTAACGAGAAAATTTACATTGGTATATGAACGTAATATTCGTGAATATAATATGCATTAAATAATATTCAAAACTTTTCAAAAAGGTAACATTACAGATTAGTTATTATTATGTAAAAAGGTATTTCCTCTGAAATTCACTGACCTGTGCACAATTTCCTGTTGAATCCATTCCCTGACCTTGATGTGAGTGTCAATGGTGGAGCTGGAGTTTTGCCTCGACAGTTTCGATCTGCGTCCAAAATTGGAGTTGTTGTCGTACGCCTTGTCATTCTTTATCACGTCGTTCAGATCTGGCTTGCTGTCGCTTTTGTAGCCCAGCTGGCCGTAATGGTTCTCATGCTTATCAGTCTTTGACCTCTTGACGGAGTCGTCTTTCTTCTCGCTGGCTCGCCTCTTCAACGATTTCTCCTTCCCCTTTACGCTCTGCTTTTTATAGTAGATGTACAGAAAGACCGTAAAGTTTATCAGTATAAACACCACGAAGAAGACAATCACCATCATCATCGTTGACGAGCTTTTTAACGTGTCAGTCTCTATCGTAGATCCCTGCCCGATGCTTCCATCCGTCGTAATCGCGATTGAAAATGACTTGTCCGTATTAGAAAACGTGTTCGACGGAGTTGTGTATCTGCTGGGAAAAATATGTTTTACAATCCATAACACTAACAAAGTATGAATACAAAATTAAGTAAATTAACATAAATTGAAACTAATATTTTTCTAGCAAAATCGATTTCTCGTTCGTCGCACATTTTTCTCTAGCACCTTGTATAAAATTCTCAATTGCCGAATAGGGAAATTCCTCCGATAGCAAGAATTTCAAATATACACGTGTAATTAATTAACCATCCCTATTACCTACCTGGCACCGTAGGTTTCGTACTTTCGGTTTGCGGTACTGTTGGCATATTTGCCGATCCCGTCGGCGAAGTCGAGAATCTGCGGTCGCGGTCCTCTCGATCGTGTCGGGCTCGAGATGTCTTTATTCGGGTGCCTGAGCAGATTGGGCAGATCCTCATTCCAGAACTGCATCTCCGCCGTGCGATAATGCGTACCTATGTTAGGCGGTATGGCTGGATGGGAGAAAGAATGTGTCGCGTATCAAATAATTAATAGAATTATTAAAGAATTTCTTGATCGATAAATCAAATCTCTTGTAACAAGATATATGTGTAATAAATCTCGCTTTATTATTTTAACCGTGTGAAAAGATAAAATATATTGACAAAAAATTATTAAGGTAAAAGCTTTTTATTTAGAACTTTCTTACTTCAAGGTGTACCAGTGTCGAGATTTTTGCAGACTTACTTAGATTGAAATATGTCTGATTGATAGGATCGTATTCTGGCCATTCGATCTCGTACTGACCCCATTCCTTGTTCACATTAGTCAAGTAGGGATGTTGCTTGACGACATTCGGATTCCTGTGGGATTCCAGTATTTTCTTTCATAAATAATGACGAATGATTAATGCGACAGCAGAAATGCGCCCAATAACTTTTGTCGAACCATGCAGGTCGACTTGGGATTAATAGCGTGAGGAAATTGGAATGTGATATAGGAGAAGGAGATATCGAATAATCCATAATAATCCATGAGAATTTTCGATATATACTGTCTCTTCTGCCTAAAATAAAATAAAATAACTGTAAAATTAATGCGCAATCGGACCTTTTGAGGATTCAATATTGCGGAATTTAAATTTCCGGAATATTTGAAAATTATAAACATCGACGTTTTGTTTAATTTAAAGGCTTAGAAATCTGAATATCTAGAGTGTGGAATTTTAATTCGACAAACTTTTTCCTATATTCATTCAAAATTTTAAAGCGTAACATTATAATCCACGCAGAATCTCTGATATTAAACAACATTTGTAAGCCGTTGCCAATTTAAAAAATATAATACATCACTTGTCCATGCGCACAGCGATGATTCAAACACGCGAGAAAATGATTTTCGAACCGGTTGAACGAACGCGATGAATTTGATCGATCGACGGCAGATTTCACGCAGCTTACGACAAAAAAAAGCTATTCTTCTGTCATTCGTTATCACCAACGGTGCTCCTGTACAGATGCTGCGCGTCGTTTATTCTCGCAAAGAGACGCGCCCTTACGGTAGATACAGCGACACATGAAATATCGATCATGCTACGCGACGTTTACAAACGCGTAACGTTTACCACGTTAAATCTAAATACCTCTGTTTTGCTTAATTGCACGGACCTAGTTTTCCTTGAGTTCCAACGTTTATCCCATTGTAAATAAACAAACTTTAGTCAAATCACATGTTCAAAGCAGTATCTGATAAAAAATTGTGTGGACGCAATGCAAAACGTGGTTCTATATTTCGCAGCAAAATGGGTTTACAAATATTCTATAACAAAGTATAGAAGAGGAGAGGAAATATATCCCTCCCCCCCCTCCAAACTTATTTTGCAGAAATTCTATTGTGTGTTTGCGAAAGAAGGAATTTTATATTCTTAATCAGTCATCAAGATTTTCAAACTTAAACGTATTTTTAACAAACATAACAATTAATAATTAATTTAAAATAAGCAACACAAAGGTATATATAGTATTTGAATACTCTCAATTTTGTGTAATATTTTATTTTAAAATCATGAAAATTATATGGACAAATAATTTCAAAATTTAAAATTGCATAATAATTTTGTTGTGCATAAATATTAATAACGGAACAATATTCTACAAAAAAATTAAAAATACTTTTAATTAGATAACTAATATTTTTTTTAATTTTATTTTAATATAGATTCTAATATTTTTGCTATACGTCAAATGAGAATATAAGTCTATTTTAAAATTAATGATATAAAAATTTAAGAATTTAAGTTTTAATACAATTGCAGATTTAATGTTCTTATTCATGCAGAGATTTGTTTTAAATTTATAATATAATTTAACATTAACTCACATTTCACGATTTAAACGATTTCATATGTTGAAATAAATTTTTAATATAATTAGAAATTCGATATACCTCTCTATGTCTCTTTCTTTCGGCTTAAACAAAAGTGGCTTTGTATCACGAGAACATTGGACTTGTTCAACCGAATAAAATGAAACGTTTTATTGGATAAAACGAAATGTCGAAATTATTCGTAGCTGTAGATAATCTGTTTTTATCGTGCAAATTAAAACAGCCGATTCGCCGGATCGTTAAATCGACAATATCGAACATCAACATAACAAGCGTCAAATTGCGCCAAGTTAATTTAAGACAAAAATCCGAACGAAAAAACGATCGTGTATTATATATTATCTACATTTATCACAAAACAAGAAAATTAAACAAAATAAGAAAAAATTTAATAATTTAATTTAACAGAAATTTTTAATAAACTGTCAAATAAAGTTTGTCAGCTTTATACTTCCTCTTTAATAGTTTTGCTGACATCGTTTCATTCAGCTATTAAATTTAGAATAATGCGTCAGTTAAAAGCATCAAAAACATGTGTCACTCTTAAAAGGTCTTGAATTTATTTTTGTTCTCTAAAATCACAATTGCAACATAATTTATTTTAAAAATATGTATATTAAATTAAACATTATTAATTTCTAGATTTTGCATATTTCCCACATTATCTATTTTATAAGAACATGATTTTAATTTTTAAAACAACTAATTTATATTTTAATTGACATTTCAAAATTGTTCTTTAAATTCTATTCCTAAAGTTATTTATCTTTTAGTTTATTCGATTCTATATTTGAATATTTGTAAAACTGTGTTTTAAATTGATGTTTATAAAGTTTAGTTGTTTCCAAATGTACAACGGAAAAATATATTGCCGTTCGATTTAATTAAACGTTTGAATGTTTAGTTAATTGAAAATCTGTTCCCGAATATGTGTATGCCAAGTTTAACTTTAGCAGCTAGAAATTTTCGCGTCAACGCCCAACAACAATTGTTCGCCACTATTATTAAATACGATCGTTTCTACACGGTTACCATCACTCATACATTCAACTTTTAATACCAACTTTAATTTAACTCTAATACGCAATGTGATTATTTTGTACGTTATTATAAATTATTTGTTTATATGTTTATTTTTCTCATTAAACTTGTAATTACCAGCAACTAGCTCTCTGCAAATTTTATATTCTCATATTTTTCAATTAATAATTCGTTGCACTGAATAAAACGCTGAACATTTCTGAAAATAACATGAGTAATGCACAAGAAGAATGCATTTTAAATATATTTTCTCTTTGTCCAATATTCAAATTAATAAAGCTTTTTAATACACATATTTACATTGTTATTTATATATACAATTAAGTTTTAATTTGTGTGAATTATGTTAAAATAAATATTTTAAATATGTAAAAATTGACAGTTGAAAATTAATGGAAAAAAGATATTTCAATATTTATTTGTATAATCTTATATAGTGCATCCGTTAGTTCCTTTCTCTTTGATTAATCCCTTTAAGCTTAAATTTAAGTTTTTATATAGAATAAAATGCACAAAGAATGCTTTGTAAAATATATACTTAATTGTTAAATGCATTTTTTTTAGCAACTCACCCATTATAGGCAAAGCTGCACCACCAGTTCATAATGGCTTCTGAAAACAGCGTCTCTCGCATATCGTATCGACCTCGTAAGTCGTACTTGCTGCCGTCCAATGGAACACCCAGTACATAAGGCAATTCCTCCCCGTGCACGGTATGTTGATGTTGTTGCTGTAACATAACAAGATCACTGAATGCGCTTTTATACCGTGGCATACGTATTTTATCGATACTTCGACGCAACTCGTAACTCGAAAATATCGAAGCTTAGGTTGTTACTTCTTTTCAGCCTCCCTCGCCTTCCCTCCGTCCCTTTCTATATCTTCTAAAATCTCTATTCTTATATTTGTGATATCTATTATGATATTTTGATTTTATATTTATTTTATTTTACTTTTAACATATTACTTTATATATACTTGTGTTTATATAAAGTAAAAAAGTATTATCGTTCTAATAAAGTAAATATCTATATTTATTACGCAAATTAAAGAAAATTACATATGTGTTTCAAAAATTTTTAGAAAATATTACGATATAAGAAATCTTTTAAATTTTTTAATCGTTTATTGTGGTATTTATATAAATCTTTAAATAAATATAATCGATAACACATTTAGGTTCTTGAATTTGAATTGATATCGGAACCAAAATAGCTCACAGCACATATCGAGATAAGCAGTCATCGTTATGACAAAAAAAGCAACGATAAACTTCTATATTTTCGACTAATCGGCGTTACATACATTTTTAAGCGCAGAAACTCGATCATTATCAATCCCACCAACAATTTTCGATTGAAATTTTCTCAATGCAAATTCTCAGATTTATCGCACTCGTAATTATTTTTAGCACCGATAAACCGAGCGTATTTACAAGCGCGTCAATTTGTAAAGTTCAATAAAGAGAGGAATTTACGAGAACGGGTGGAAATTAAAATTCATCGGACTCGCGTTCGTCGCGTATACAGGAGAGAGATCAAAAAAGGAAGAGAGAGAGAGAGATGAAGAGAGTGAGAGAGAGAGAGAGCTGACATGGAAATGATGTATGCCGCGTGAATCGCTATTTGCAGATTTAAAATCTAATATCCTTGTTGACGCAACGATGGCGTTGTACCCGGAGGTACATTCAATTTAGCGATATTCTCGGTTACTGCATGGTGAGGTCGTTGCCAGGGCGCACGCAACGCCGATAAAAATAGTTGGCCGAAATCCAAATGGGTTCGCAACCCGGATTTTTCTTTCTCCGACTGTGCGAACATAATGGTCGCCACTAGGTCACAACTCGTTCCTTCCGAACTAAGAAACCAGGGACAATGGATACAATGCCAACTATGTTAAATATTCCAAAAATGCCGTACGAGCTCTTTTGAAATACCAGCTCGTTAGTTAATTTGGGAACACAATTTTTTATTAATAGATTTAATTGGAAGTTACCATCATTTTCATCTCTCAGTTCGAAAATTTTAATGATTAAGTTTTAAAAACAAATTTCTATAAAAATGTAAAATTAGAAAAAAATATTAATTTATATAATATAGACTGGAAAAAAAAATTTAGGATTTTTGTCAAAGACACTTACAGGGGTATAAAATTATTAAAGGTAAAATTTTTAAACTACCATATATATTAAAGATAAATTCACAAATCTGATGATCTAAAGTTTCGTAAAAAAAAAGAAGAAACCGCGTACTCTTTCTCTCTCTCTCTCTCTTTCTCTCTCTCTTTCTGAGCAATCAACACTTCTTACGATTCTTGCAGAAAACCATAGCATATTTTTTTCTCCTTTCTTTCGCATTTTAGGGAATTAAAAAAAGTAAATTTCCCGTTTCACACACACACACACAGATTGTCCGATAAAGCGAGGCGGTGAGAAATGCTCTTCGTTTTCAGGAGAGCAATGCTCCGCATCAGGGAACAACAACGTTGCATGAAGCTGCACGAATTGGAGCGTTGAAGGAAGTGCACTTTAACTCATCATAACCGCCAGTCCATCCCCCCCCCGCATTCCCTCCTTTTACTCCCTCCTTCTTATGCGCAACATTTTTCCCGTGCCGTGTCGGGTCCCGCTTTGTCGAGAGGCGTCTGAGCCGCGATAATCGATCTTCGTTGTATCGTTGAGAGACCTACTTACGCCAGAGTAGTCTTGCATAGCTTTCGGATGCGAGAAGACGTACATGTAGCTCTTCGGGTTCGCCCTTGAATGCAAATTGGCAGTCATTATTAACGGCGCCACGGTGCCGCTATCCGATAGCGCCTCCAGCACCATGTCCCGATTCTTCGTGGCGTACTCTTTCGTGAATCCGTTGAAGAAGTCGCCGTACTGCTCCAGCTCTTTCGACAAAATCAGCTCTGGCTCCAGTTCGTGCGTTGCCTGAGGACATACTCTTGATATACAGAATATCACTGTTTAAATTTCAGATTCTAAAAATGTCAGGATTTAAAAATCTGAAAGAGATTCTAATTATCCTAATATCTGTTTATAAACCTGAAGATTTCAAATAAAGTTTGGAGTAAATTCTAAAAATTATCAGCAGAACATCTAAATTTAAGAATTGAATCTGAAAATAGAGGGACAAAAAGGTAAAATAGGTAGGAATCAAAGAATTTAATGATCTGGAAATTCTTTGAAAGATTCAAAATCCCGAGAAAAAGAAACTGTCTCATCAGATAATAATTAGGGTAGAGCGGGGTCAAAAGTAACACGGAGCGAAAGTAACAACTCCAATATCTATAGATATATAGTAGATATATACACGTGCGTTGGTCAGTGCATGAAGCTAAACAACCTACAACATGTCTCAATACGTCTGCGGCCTCGGTACTGAGTGAACGTGTACAGTGAAATAGTTTTTTTACAATAAAATTCTAAAGTCAAATTGTTACTTTTGACCCCGCTCTACCCTACTTCATTGAGATAAGCGAATTGATAAAAAATAAATTTACTTTGGCATAATCTCGCAAAACTTCATCTCGTTGTCCATCAAGCATGCCATGCAACAAAGCAACTGGTGGCAGGATGTGAAATTTCTCGGACTCGGTCACGCCGTATAGCAAGTCAAACCTGAAAACAACGTACGATTCCCCGTGTGTTTAATTTGTTACATTTAAAAGAGTGTTGCTCGCTCGAAATTTATATGTATCAATATAGATACGATTCCTTACAATTATTTCACGTTTAATCAACAATCAAGAATTTAAACATCTCATCTCCTCGTCTCCTATATCATTAAACGGAAAAACCATACCTGCCGAAGAGTTGAGTGTTCTCCATTAAATTCAACGGTTTGTCGGGGATGACGGCGCGGTCGATCAATGGCGCATAGGCCGGCACGTATTTCGGCTTGTGGATTTTCACGTGTAGCAGCCTGTCTACCTCCTGGTTACGCAAGCATATCGCCAGTTCGCTGTCACTGGTTGTCGGACAGTTGAGAGCATGGGCCACCTGAAAAACGACCACCGGCATTGGTCACGATCATTTGCGAAACATACATCGTTGCATTAAAAATCCGCGATAAACGATTCTGGAATTTTGGGAATTTATCGATTTATTTGGAAATTTCATCAGTTTAAAATTTGAGAGTCTGTGAATCATAGACTGTGAAATAGATCTTAATATTCGAAGAAATGCAGAGGAAAACAACAATTTACAAAACTACAACCAAATGCTTTAAAAATTTTTAAACATTTTTAAGAGAAATATCTCTTGCATTTTAATTTCATATATATATTATTTTTTTGATAAATTTTTAATATTGCTAAAGGTCTCTCTTTCTTTCTTCTTCTTGTTATGCATTAAACACTTTTATGAAATTTTTAAAACATTTGCGAGTGACTTATCTAACGACCTTAAGAACTCGAGAGAAGAACTAGAAACGCATAGAGATCTTTAAAATTCAGAAATTAAGTCAATCGTAGAATTAATGATAATAGATGCCGCGCATAGCGATTTGTCATTCCGCGAAACTAAAATCCGCGCGCATCAATCCTCATTTTTCGCGTTTTTATTCACGGCTATTATGCAGCTTTCTTTACCTGCTTGGTAATTTGCAGTGGCGCCTTGCCGATGGCGTCCGCGCTCATTGCCGATCCAGACATCAGAATAGCCCGTTTAAACAAGCCTGCACCAACAAGATGAAGGGATGTCGCTCAGATTAATAAATCAATGCGGTCCAACAATTCTCAAATCTCATCGGGTTTTTCTTTCGAGGAGAAAACAAAAGTGTACTCGGGATTATTACAAGTTTTTTTTTTAAATAAATCAATTTCTTTGCACACTTAAAATTCGAAAGTTTTAAGAATCTAAGCAAGATTGAAGAGAAAAGATACATATATAATTTCTTAAGAAAAAAGTTGTTTGTCCAGGCTGCAAATGATGGAAAAGTGTGGATATAAATACGTGTATAAAACGGTAGCAATTATTTGAGAACCCTCGCATGACACGGCCAGGCATTTCTGTCTCGACGTGTAAAATATTAAGTCCGGTTATTTTTCATTGCACAATATAATTATCGGCCGGACGCGGTGGCATTGTGCGCTCGACCGGAAGAGAAAAGTTCCTTTTCCCCGGGCCGCTATTGCGAGCCGGTCGGGTGAAAAATGGTCGACGTCTTCTTTCTTGCTTTCTCGCTCGTTCTCGCTGACCCTGCCGAGAGCACCGTCGCCGGATGCCCGAGAGTGCTTGAGTGCTCGCGGTCGATGTGTGCTTCACCGTCGAACACGTGTAGACCAGTGATTCCTAGCTCCTTGTCAAACTCGGAAATATCGCGACGCAAGTGCTCGCTCTATTCGAAAAAGAGGGGAAATTCGAGGAAAAAGGTAATTGAAGGGTCGTCGATATCTGAATATCCAGTGACACGCGACAGTCCGATAGAATTCTCATATTTTGCAGATTTATTATGTAAATAATTAATAAATAAATGCTTGTTCTCTCATACTTATAATCGTGCTAATCCCTTAATTTAAATTATTTTACGATCGATGAATCATTCGTTTAAACGCGCATCAGAACATTGCCTCGATCGTACACAGGTGTATTGCGTTTAATGCATGCGCGTATGCCTATCTCACCCGCTGATTCCTCCAATTAATCCCGCGATTATCTCCGGCCGACTCGGAAATCGCGATCTCTATATGCGATCACCGTACGCTCTATGACGACGGATAATGTTTCCAATTACAGTGAGGGGAGGGATTAGCCCGGATTGCATATCGTTCTTTTGATTCTCGCGAGCGAGTATCGTTGCGGATACATTTTGAGATCCTGTTTTTTCCAAAACGATTGCCGGAAATTGGCAAGAGTCGATGGCACGATAAAAATGGGAAATAAATCGTAGAGAAAATACTTTGAAAAACGACGAAAACTTTGTAGAATTATAGCAAGAGAGAAACGATTAAGAATTGTAAATATAATGTAGTATAAAAACTGCTGGTTTTCTTTACCTTTCTTGTTGGCAACAGGGCTGATTAGAAGTAAATTAGCAAATATAGCTCCAGTTCCGTGACCGATCAAAGTGACCCTGTCAAAATCGCCGCCAAATTCCGCGATATTCTCCCTAAGCCAAAGCAACGCCGCTATTTGATCCAATAATCCAAAATTGCTTGCTGTGTCGTCTCTAATCCCAGGTCTCAGGAAACCTGCAATGAAAGTCTCGCAATTATAAATTAAATTAAGGAAACACTTGAAAAAGTTAATTCTTCTTCAAATATTAAAAATGCCTTGGAATTTCAAGAACTTAAAATTTCTTCTAGAAATTTTAGAATTTACAATTATAAAAATTAGAGAAAACAAATTTGAACGAACAATGGGATAAGAATTTTTTCAAATTAACCGAAAATTTACAAAGTCAAAAAAGATAATGAACTCTTACGAACACGATAATCTAAGGAATCGTGTTCAAATTTTAACAAGATCTGTTATCTTAAAAATAAGAATCTTGTAAATGTCCAAGAGAGACGCCTTTCTTATTTTCTTATCGGGGATCCCGAATAACTAGGTAAAGAAGAGGGGATTTTAGATTTCAAGATCCCCGGAGACTCTTCCTCGCGTATATATTTTGCGTCCCAATTAATTAGCTCCACGGAGATGCAAAATTCTCCCCTTCGTGCTTAAACATGAAGCACTTTTGCGCGGTAACGCGATCGTCGGGGCTCTTTTTGCTCCAGGGCCGACTTCGCGCGCCCGGGACCATATTTTTCCCCTGTTTTGCGCACAGGGCGGACATAGCAGCGGCGGGCAGGGGTGTGAGAAGGGGGGTCGAGGGGGGTCGAAGTTATCCGCAGGCTCCTCACGGGGGCTAACTCCGGGGCCGCCTAGAGCGCGGGTCGGGGTTACTAAGCGCTTCCCCAGCACTTTAACCTAATTTATGATTATGGTTTCGCGTCCGCCTCTTTTTTCCTCCCGCGAAACCACTCCACTTACCGGATGTACCGAATGTATACCCGCACTCCCGCGCGAGCCACGAGCCACCCCCTACCTCTTTACCCCATCGCCTCTTCCCGTCCATTTGCATCGCGCCGTCGCTGTCATCTCGCGAGAAGAGATTGTCGGGGAATTTTGCTGTTAACCCCTTCAGAATGAGCATTGTACACGACAATTTCGGATTGCGGGTGTCGCGATGAGTCGCGCTTCTGGATGGCAGTTTTTAACGGACTTTCTGAATAATGACGCTTTTGCATGACCGCTGCTCTCGTGCAACGAAATATATGCTCTGCTACTACGTCGGTTACTTTAACAATGAGAGAGGGAGAGAGGGAGAATAGTGTACACACCGGTACAATGTAGAATAATTTAGTCTTTTTTTTTATATATACCAGAAAAAGCATCGTGCCACAATCTAACGCGACCTCATTGCTGTTGAATCGCTCGTATGAATATTTTCTATAGTCACTCGAGCGAAGTTTTACTTGTTATGCCGATTATTATCTTCTCTCTTGACTTTACCGGATGGTTTATTTGCGATTAAATTGAGACGACGGAGAGCGTCGTTGGGGGTGACGTGATAAGTCGACCGCCTTGTATCGTGCGGCGAACTTTCTTTGAGAGGGCGAGGAGGTTCGATATTGAAAAGCTCGGGGCGATAAAAATTTAGATAAGAAGTTTGCAAGGCAGGCAGGCAGCCTTGGCAAACGACGAAGCCGTAACAAAGTTATTTATACGGAACAGTAAAAGTATATTAGGCGTTAGTATTTTTCTGCATGGCGTGCATCGATCGATAGCTTTCTCCGCTTACAGATGCATGCTTCAAGAGCGATAAGAAAAAGATGCAAACCAATCTTTGCTGCGCGACAAACTGATACGTCTCTCTTAAAGTTTTTTTTTACAGATCTATACTTCTTACCTAAGATGCCGAGTCGAAAGTTAATTGTAACGAAAACAACGTTGCCGTAAGCTGCCAGTATAGTGCCATCATAAGGATTGCCACTATTCCATTCGAAGCTCTCACCATGAATAAACACCATAACCGGATATTTTCTTAAATTTCTTTGACCTGAAACAAGAGAGATAAATTAAACATTTTACAGTTGTATAAAAATATTATTAAGTAAATACTATAATTTTTGACTAAAACATTCTAGAACCTTTCTTTCAAGATTCTCTTATACAGCAATTGGAAAACACGAGTAAAGATAAAATTTCCATTGGAACATTATTCTTCGGCTGTCGTCGATATCTCTTACCCTCTGCAGACACGGTAATTTTTTAATTGTATTTAAGAAGCTTTCGAGCGCGCGCGCGAGTCCTGGAGAGGACGCTCCTCCAGGAGGACCTCTGATTTACATCGGACGAAAAATTATCGCCAGAGTTTGTTCGCGAGAATGGAAGAATGGGATTAGTCCCCAAAATTTATAACGTCCCCCTTTGCGAACTATTCACACGGTGAGTTTTCGATATTACGGCAACTATAAATTCTTCTCCACCCCATCCTTCGAACGACGTAGTTTCCTTTTAGCGATCCGCAAATTAGACTAGAACGACGGCCTTCTCTGAGAGAAACTTATCGGAAAATCCGTTTGAAACTTTCTGCTGACACGTGAATATCATACTTGTCACCGATTGCAAATAAATCATTTTATCGCCAAATGTAATAAAGCATCGGTAGATCAAGCGCGATCGCATTTTATAATTGCCAATATATGTGTACTTATATAAGTTTTATTATTTTATTTATTTAATAAAATTTCATATTTTCATAGAAATTAATAGTTATTTAAATCAAAATAAAACATATTATCATAAAACTAGATTTATTTTCCTAAAATTGTTTTCAGTTTTCACAATAAATATATTTGAAAAGTGGAAAAAAAGAAATTTCTTCAGTTTCGGAATGAGATAAAACAATATGAGGGATCAAATATCTTTTGCAAACATTGGCAAGCGACATGGGGAATGAAACGACAGAGATTTCATCCCTTGGCTACTTCGAGAGGCGACGATCTAAAAACTCATTTAGCCCCGAAGCTTATCCCCGAGATTTAATTAACGGTTTCAATTATCACAGGCGGCCGTTCGTCGAACTAACGTATCTCCTATTTCCTCCAAAGAGTTCGATAGAATGGCTGGCGTGCACTCGATACATCCCGATAAATCAAGACACTCGATCGTGACATTCTCTCTACCGAATTTTCTTGCTTCCCTTCTGACAACGACAACCCGGCCCATATTTTTCACCCGACGCAAGAGTATCGATTTATCAATACACTTGGGAATTTCTCTATATTTTCCTCTAAAATCTTTTAAATTTATATGCTTGGTTAATTTAATGATTATTCTCTAGTGTATTAAATAGTTTCAATAATTAAATTTATCCTTAAAAATTGACAAATGCGTATCTATAAAGTAAGAGAAAAAAAAACATTTTATAAAAAATAATAAAATTTTATTTTTTATAGACTAATGTGTGTGTCTAAATCTTTAAAAAAATTACTAATTTTATTGCGAGAGATATATGATATTATTTTTGTGTCACACTAAATTACCATATTATCGTCTTTTCATTTCTCTTAGCTAAGCTTTAAAAGAGACGTGCAATGCTTTCTTTTACGAGCGAGCAACTTGTATATCGAAGTCTATAATGTTTACGGAACACAGGCGACATTGTAACGGGCGAATGTGTTCTATCTCATTTCTCCTTTACGAGGTGCATCGCGATTGTGGTTGCCGCGCAATCGCGTCCACCCTTGTGTGTCTGTCCGTTGGGCCCTATACATCACAGCGATCTCGAGTCGGAACAAGCGCCGGGGAGAACAAGAGAAAGCGACGGGGACACGCGATCGCCGCGAAATTTACATGAAAATTGAAAGGCGGATCGATCGATGCGTTCTGCATAAAATTGATGTATCGCGAATCATGCGAGGAGATATTTTCATCCCACATCACGTGAACGACTCGCGCGCGTGCAACGGCAATGCCGCCGCCACCGTCGCCTCATAAATCATCTCGCGTGAATCTATATTCTAATAAAAAAAAAAGGAATCATCTCTCCGTCCGAGCGATGGCGTATTTTCGCTGTAAAAACAGCGCGCTCGTAACTTGCTCGAAACGTTTAAGGCCGCCGATATGAAATGTGCTTCTCGTTCACCCATCATACATCGTGATAACTTATTAAAGTCAGATACAAATGTGGAAAATGATTAAATATAATATGGTGACAAAAATAAATATGTGTACAATAAACGAAATATGCAGATTAATAAATCTTTTTTAAATACACATTGTAATCTCTTATTTGAGAGAAGTAAAATATCGGTATTAGAACTATTAAGGGATGAAAGGATCAAATTATACATCAAGTTTGGTTACGATAATATGTGTGTTAATGAGCTAATTGAAATCCTTCATATTGTTCGAATCCAGATTAATACTTGGAGAGCCTGATGAGCACGAACGAATCAATTCTCGACGTACGAACTGGCGTTGTCTACCTCGCGCTGCATAATCAGTTTTATCGACGTGTCGCTTCTGGCTGGGACTGGAAATAAATATTTACGAGGCGTCGTAGAAACCGTCGGTCTCGTAACTCACTGGGAGAGCCCCGACCTTCTTCCGGTTGGTTCGCATGCTCGTGTAAATAATGGATTTACAGCCCTTTTACGGCGTCTCCATATGCCCGGAGAAACCGGTTGACGCGCGAGCGTCGCATCGATAATGGCGCTGTAAATCAACGAAAATCTCCCTAAAGATCGACCGATGGCTTCCTCTCCCCGCTTTCCTCTTTACCCGGTTATAACATGGAAACAGCTTCTTTTGCGAGCGAGAGGAAAAAGGGGACGGAGAGAGTCACCACCCTTCGTGTACCGAGGGTGGAAAATACGCCAGCCTTCGCCATCTTGTGAAGCTCATAGGAAACTCACCGACCCCATCGCTTGCCACAACTCTGTACAGATGTCGGCACGAATATTATTTTGCTCGGAGGTGGAAATTGAATACGCATATATGTATAAAGCGTGTAGCCTCTTGCAAATCAATACGCACGAGCCCGCGAAAATCCGCCATCAATAATCTTCAGCCAAGGATATGTAAGATCTTATTTATTTTTGTTTCGTTAAACTCTATTTAATATTAATTATTTATTTCAG
>NW_021848537.1:3493964-3527024 GCF_003651465.1 Formica exsecta
CAGCTGGAACCTTAACTCATCGTTAAAATTGTCATTTATAGTATCAAATAACACACAAAAAAAAACAGAAGACTCAATGAAAAATATGAAAAAGAAATATAAAAGATATGAAAATGCAATAATAAATATCTTAATTTAAAATTAAGAGCCTTTGACAGGCGGAACGAAGCGTAACAAGGCAATAGCCAGAAAGCTCTCGTCTCGGGGATAAAGCGAAGGTTTCACATTCGCGCGAGTTATCTTTTCACATCCGGCTTTTCAGCGGGTGCATCGCCGAGTCATTTTCGGTCAGGGGATTCCCGCGAAGCGATATACCCGTCTCGGCTGGAGGAAAGTGCGGATTCGTGTCGGGAGTTTTTTGCGAAGCGGTCGTTTCGTAAAATCGCGCGTTGAACGGCGGAAATTGGAGGAATGACGGAACGTGTACCAACCGCGAACATCCTCTCTCGCTTTTATCCCCGAGGCAAACCCGAGACGAGAGCGTCCTGGCTATCGCCTTGTTGCGCTTGATTTCGATGCGCCTCAAGCCGTTGTGCTCGCGCGATTACGATATCGTATTATCTGGAAAGAACGGAAAGCAACAACATGACAGTAATTACCGAAAATATGAATCAACCTACAATGGAATCTTATAAATTTTTATAAATTTTATGAGAATTAAAAAACATTGTCGTTACATATAAAATGTACTTGTTAAAGATTTCAATTCGATTATTAAAAATAATTATTAAAATATTAGATATTGTTAGAGAAAGAGTTAAGAATTTTAGAAATAATCTATTAACAATTTCGATAAAGAAGATTATTTCTTTTGCGTTCTCTCTTTTTTCTCTAGATAAACTAATAAATTCATTGTTTCTGCTACAGATTAATTAGAAATTTTTACAAAGTAAAGAGACTTTTTATTTATCACGCTTGGAATTCTCAAATGCTGTTAAAATTGGAGCTTAATCATCGTCTTTAATCTCTAGAGCGACCGAAATGTTAAATTCAGCAATTAGTGAGATTTCGCACTTTTTCTGGGAAGTTTCAAGGAGATTATAGCGTGAGAAATCCGAGTGTTCGATACTGATAGCGCGACGTTCCAGATACACGGCTTGGCAAAGCCATTATCGTATACGATGTTATTCAATCCGTAGTACACACAATATCCCAAGGTACGTACATCTGGAACAGATGACCCCCACAGATGTGCTACTTCCCTATAAACGTGCGCGTTTATCGATTCTCGTAATGCATTTGACTTGAAAATTTCTGCACTCTTCTTTTCCCTCAATCGCATCTCGGTAACATCTCGCAGATTACATCTTCTGCCGTACAAATGCTTTTTCTTTGTTCCGGGAAAGTTATTTTAGCGATATATATTCATCCTTTTGAAATAGACGACACTCCTTATAAAAGAATTAAAACATCAATTTTAATTATGCTAAATTGCAGATAAAAACACAATCGATGTCATTCACTCGATATCTAAAAGCGTTTTTAAATTGTAAATTTTTATTTACGATAATTTTACATCGATTTTCAATAGAAACAGTAGAAATAACAGTTTTATTTTCAATAAAAACAGTAGAATGTCCTCTTTCTATTTTTCAAGATATGCAATTTGTTTTGAAAGGATTTAAGGATCCCTTATTAGTTTTATACTCGCAATCGTAATTTGAATTTGCGTCGCGACCAAGATATTCTTCTCTTGGCAGCCTTGTGACAAAATTCTTCTATCTGCATTTGCGATATAACAATACGCGGAGACATATCGCGACGAATAATGGAGCTGATGAGAAAATAAGCAGGAGGAATATTCATGCGCATCTCCGAAAAACACGAAGGAAAATGGAGAAAGAAAGATGCGCTTTATACGGTATATATATCGGTGTATCCCTTTCGCGAATTCTTTTCTTTCTCTTTCTGTTTATTTCTCTCGATTCTTTCCATCTCCATTTTATCGTGTCCCGAGATTGCATGCGGAGAATAATACAGCCCGTCTATATTTCAACGGCGAATATTCTCCGCTGTCCGCCAGACGCAATTTCTGAAGCTGCATACGAGAAATAAACATCTTGTGAAATGTCCGTATGCTGCTTTTTAGCACGCATACAATTATCTTGCGAACTTTGTACTGTAATTCCCGAAACGTGTGACAGAGATTCCCCAAAGTACATTTCAGGAATAAATTAAACATAGCTAAAATAGCTGAACCATATAAGATGCTTCGTTTCCAATAGTTTCGTCGAATTAATTCTTAATATATGATAAGGTTTTTAAAGAATTTAGAATAGAAGAAGATTAGTGTGTAAAATTTTTGAGTATATATTTAAAATAAAAAATTGGGAAAGATCTTAATTAGAAATTAGAGTTTAATAAATATATGTATGTAACTCTCCGCTGTCTTCGTTATGAAAAGGATGATGCGAGAGTTGTGTTAGTCGCCCCTTTCCTGGCCGATGCGACTGTCCTTTTTATCAATGTCCAAGGAATAATGGCTAGCAGTCGTTTCTCAAGGTGTGGAACATCCTCGGAGCATCCTGTTCCGACGCCATAGTCCGGAGAATTGAAGTAACGAGAAGACATCTATAAAAATGTCCGCGTCTCTCTTGAAGGAAGGGAGACACGGACAACAACGATTGTGTGTATATTTCTCGGAAGAAGATTCATGCTGTTATAATACGAGATGAAATATACACACATTTTTCCTTCTCGCTGTATACGTAATTTCTTATATTCAACTGTTGTTACATTTTCGATAAATTCAAGTTTCACGATAATCAGTCTGATTCGTACATTATTAACATATTGTAAAACGGCATAAACAAATTGTAAAAGTGCGAATTGAGATGAGAAAAAAAAGAGAATCTGGAGGCAGATTTTTGCGCGAGCTTTGCATTAATATACGTTTTAAGTCGCGTGGTCTCGCATCCTGCTCTGCGACTTTTTCTCTTTCAGACTCTCCAGAAAGCTTTTAAAACCTGCTTTAAAAAGGACCGCTGTCCGGTTATCGTGGCGCGCGTAAATATGTCGAGACGCGAGACCTGCCCGGATGCTTCCTGTCCCAGGATAAGCCGCACGACTCCTAGCAGAGTTCCGCGGGATAAGTCTTATGAGGTCCTACGCTTCATGCATTTAAACGCGTTCTCTAAAAGCTTTATTGCATTTAATAACACGCTATCGTGATGACTCCTGCTTCGCTTTTCGCGGCAACCGACCGCCGGGATTAGCTTAAATCTCTACGATCAGCAACAATCCCTTATTTTACTCTAAAATTTGCATTTCTCCTTACGTGGGTTAATTTTGGTTTTCATTCTCAATACTCGCATTTAAAAACATCGCCTTCGTTTCCCGCATTTTAGAAGGTAATAATAAAAATTAAGGAAAATGCAAAAAAGTGTAGAAATGAGAATTCTCGGCATATAAATACGAGACATTTGTGAGATTGAAAGTATCTACGCATATATTTTTTCCATTTTAAAAATCGCGTGATTATCCGGCAAACAGATATTAAGCAATTCAAGTAAGTGAGTTACATAATTGTGCACATTAATTAAATGTAAAACAAGTGTAATTGCTTGCTTATTTGCACAATAGTGGCTCATTTTACATTATTTAATCTGATGTATATTATTTAACATGATATAAAATATGTTGTATATAAAATATATTATAAGTTTTATTTTATGAAATATGATTAAAATATTTAATAAATATTTTTATAATTAATACAATAATAATTAACTTTCTATTAATTTAGGATTAAAAAAAAATAAATTAACATTAAATTAGCATTTAATTATATTATACATTCAAAATTCATTTCTTGTGATGAGAATTTCAACTTAATGGAAAGATATATGTATATATGTATACATAGTATTATGATTTAGAAATTCATAGTATGAAAACTTTATGGAACATTATAATTTCGATTTGCGATAGTCACATGAAGTTTCCCCTGGCACATGATAATTCGGCTTTGCAATAATCATGAAGTTGCCGGGCAACATTACAATTTCGATTTGCAATAATTATGAAGCTTCCCTCAAAATCAAGCAAGTTCGGTTGGAAATGTGGCCGAATGTTCGCGAATTCAACTCCTCCGATCGTTACTGCGTACCTGCCACAGGTCGCAGTTTACCCCACGGGCTACGCACATAATTTATCGCGGAGAAACTAACGAGGGGATGACGAGGAAAAGGGTCGGAGAGGGTAAAGGGTGACGTACGCGACCGGGAAAGTTGGCAATACGAAACGGGAGAGAGAGAGGGAGAGAGAGAGAGAGAGAGAGGAGGGAGTGTATTGTACGACAATCATCCCCGCGTGTCCCCTCTGTTTGTATTTCTACTGCCGCGAATGCAGTGTAGCCTCGAGCATCGTTTTCCGAAATTACGACATGATACCGTTACATCCGCTTGAGCGATGTACCGCGGCACGTCAATCGTTATACATTCTCCACTATAATCGATCGACCTCACTTCCGGTCAAATACATCACCCGTCTAGACGACGCGGAAACAACCGCCATGAATCCGCTGCGGTTTTTGGCGGCGGTTGCCTACGTGTAAATTTTATGTTCCGATATTCGATACAATTCTTTCGGAGAATACTGGCGTATTTTTTTTTTTTTTTTTTTTTTTTTTTTTTTTTTTTTTGGGATATTATGTCGAGTATTAGTTATTATGTAACATGTAATCAAAAAAATTAGATATCATCTACACATCATGAAGATAATATAAGTTAAATGTGAATATTAGATAAATATTAGAAATAATACACAAAGAATAAATGTTAGCAATGTTAAACACACACATATATTAAAGACAGCTGTTAACAATCTTTTTTTTTTTTTTTTTTTGATGTGAGGATTTAACGTAAAAATGTGCAGGTTTTAGAATCATTGGATCTCTCTGAGCCTCGTTAATATTAAATTACTTGATATCTTTAATTAATGGTTAAAATTAATACTATTAATAAATGCAATTAAATTGTTTAATATATATTACTTATATGTATATTCAACAATTTAGTTACATTTATTAATAGTATTAAAATTTACTACTAATTAAAGATATCAAGTAATTTAATATTAACAAGGCTCAGAGAGCCTCTCTGAGGCTCTTCTTTTAATATAGAGAGGCTTACTTACTATACTTTTAATATAGAGAGGCTCTCTGAGCCTCGTTATATTAAAACTTTTTTTATCTTATTTACAATTTAAGATTTACAATTTAAGACCACATTTACAGAACTAATTTAAAAATGTTGAAAGATTTTAGTCTTTAATATGCCGTAGTTTCCGCAATTTTATATACGTATTTAAAATATTTAAAATATTTAAAATATTTATTATTAATTAAAGATATCAATTAATTTAATAATAAAATATTTATTCTTAATTAAAGATATTAATTAAATTAATATTGACGAAGCTTAAAGAGATTCAATGACTCTAAAACTTGCAAATTTTAAACCCTACACACAATAAAAATAAAGAGAACGTCAGTATTTTAAATATTTAAATACTTTTACTTTGAAGTCTTTAAATAACTTTGAAAACTTTAAAAGGTTTGGGTCAATTCTAACTCATCGATTCCTCTGCGCGAATTCCTTTCCCTTTAGCACGCAATTTACAGTTAAATTACCGGCATTCTGTATCGCAATCAGAACTCACTGCTAAAAAGACTCTCATTTCCGCATATTACACTTTACATATATAATTTTACGCATTAATTCCCAGGATGCATCTCGCATATGCATATTGCTGTATATCTCGGAGCGCATTCCGTAGAGATTCCTCGCACTCGGGACTCGTCATGGGTATCGCGCGCATTCCTCGCACAAAAGTCGTTACATCGTTACACGCCCTCACATTCAGCTTCGCATATCCTCCTTTTTGCCCTTACAGTACAGGAGCCTCCCTGCGGCCATTTACGTTTACTCATAGTCCGGAATTGTGCGCTGGAGCGTGCCGGCTTCAACCGTACGTCTGCACTACTCACGCAAACATTCGTATATTTCTGGATTTTAGGATTTCTCGGATTTCAAATATGCCGATTCTCTCAATTCCCGAAATTATAAAAATTGTTTTGACTTTAAACGAAAAACTCTCTGTAATTTTAAATTCTTCAAACATCAACAATTTTCAAGAAGATTTCTTTATATATGTTAGAAAATTTTGTACGAATTAGAAATTATTATAAGCGATAAGAAAAATATTTATATCTTTTTTTAAAATTTAAAACTCTCCTTAAACATGAGATCTTTGAGGTCTATTATCTTGCACTCAATTCTTCATTTTACCGTAATTTTATATATGTTAATTTTCACTCGTGGAATGTTCGAGGTAATTTTCTCTTTGAATCGTTTAAAATTTGATTCGCCCGTAATATAATATAACCGTATGTAACATAATCTAACTGCGAGGGAGATGAAAATCACATATATTTTTTCTAGATTCATTGATTCTTTTAATTAACACGGTCAAAAATGCATATCGATTCGTCGCCGACCTGATTTTGCGCGCTTGGCCCGAGATCATTATAAACGAGGGCATTACGACTTTTTATCCCGTTCCTGCTGCTGGTTCCAGATTCCGACGATTATATCTCAAAATACCTCATCGAAACGTATGAAATATCGCGCGGATACCGTGGCGGATCAATGGCCCCGTGGCAAAAGGCGCTGCGATATATCACGCAAAATATGTTAAACCATCGGATGGCCCCGCGTATTGTGTCTACGCTCCATTCATCAGGAATGACTGCAATGAAAAATTCCGAAAACGTAAATCCCGAGCGACTATTATCATTTAACCGCGTATCGTGCTCGCGACTCGACATACCGGCGATACCGAAATTTTTCCGAAACCCGCGATTATTGTTCCTTCGGAGAATCGCGCCATCGATTCCATCGCATTAATTAATGCAAACGGCACTTTGTTACGTCGAAACAAACAGTATCCGGGAGATTTGTAGAGAAAACAATCTCTTGTGTAACATGGAGAGAATACCTTCAAGGAGATTTTCCTCTAACGATGTTACCGGTGATTCGACCGCGATTCTTAAACGAAAAACTGCTATTTTTTGCAAACTGCATTACGGTTGACTGTCCTAGAGTCTCTGAACGACTGCTTCAATTATTGCGAGCGAAAAAAGAAAAATGCCGCATTAAAAATATAATTTTCCCCGAAGAAGGGAACGCGCCTTTGTAGACAGCCTTGTTCGTGGAAAATTGTGAATGTCAAATTTACAGTACAATACGGCGAGGTAACTCAGTCATTTTCCGAGGTTAAATGCGCTCTTGAAGAAAACAATCGTAAATTGTCCGCGTGTTGGCTAGAACGGAAACGCGTTAAGAGGAGGGTTCTCGGTTGAGAAGTCGGTGACTCCATCGCCACCTTGGTAGATAATTGAACGCCGAGGTGAGAGAGACGCATGCTGAAAAAGAATAGAGGAGGGGGGGAGGGGGTGGCGTCCGCTCTTTGTGCCGAGAAAAGCGAGAATTGCAGGTGTCTGCGAGTTCTCAGCTTCCGCTATCTTTCCCGGCCCGCCACCTCTTCAGAATGCAGCGGCGGCCAATCTAATTTACAGATGGATTCAAAGAGCCGCGAGATATCGGAAGAAAATAATTAAATGAAGAGAGGAAGAGAGAGGGAATGGCTACTCTTTCGCTAAATAAAAATATTTTTTACAAGATCGATACTTCGTGCCATGCTTTTATCATTGCACCTTTAATTATTGTATTATTAATTACTGTCTAATAATTAATTTATGTTATTTGCTAGATATGTTCTTTCAGATTTGTCGCGGCTCTCTATTGTTTGCTTTGAAGATAAAAATTAAAATTTCATGGATAGAGTCATTCCAATGACAAGCGTTACGCGACTTGAAACTGAAACAATGAATATGTTATGATTGTCATTATTACTGATGATTATTGCAATTATCCTAGTACATAAATTATAAGCGGTGCTTGGGCGATAAAATTATTGAATTATATAATGTAGATTCACAGAGAGATACATCCTCATATCCATATTATTATTTTCTTAACTTACTTTTATATATAATATAATAATCATTTAGATATAACAACGAAAAATATTCTATGTATAACATAAAGAGCATTTTAATTAATAAAAAATTTATATTAATTACTTACTAAATAAAAAATGATAATTTATTATCTCCAAGCTGCATTTTATGCGTTGTCGCTGCGTCGATGGTAATAGAAATGTTGTAGTAATATGTAAAATAATAAAAAAAGAGATGGCAAAGAGAGAGAAAATAGTGATTCTGGCCGTGATTCGTTCCGGGAACATATGAAGCTGCGGACAGTTCCTGCGGCGAGCGCGATTGCTTTCATCTATCTTCATAATCCGTACGAGCAGCATCATCGAGAAGCCAATCCCATTCTGGTCCATTATCTCTATTTAACTATTTCGACCGCGTCGTATCACACAGACGTATAGATGATGATTTGACATTTTTACGATGGCAAAATCCTACCTATCGCATTGGCGTCCTCTCGGTACCTGTGCCACTCGAAAGTTCATATATTTAGAACACTGGACCTTCGAAACTTTGAGCCATTAGAACTTTTGAACTCTGTAACTTTGATTCTTTGGAAATTTCAATCTGCAAAACTTTGATACTTTGGATAGTTGGAATTGTTAACCTTTAACGGAATTTATGAGGTTTTGGATATTTGAAATATCTTGAATCTCATCTTAAGCAATTTCGGTAACTGGTTTGAAATGAAGTAGATTTTATATCCGTTGTTTACTAAATATCCTTGCTTACATAGATTTTTTAATAGAGATTTTATCCTTTTTTAATCTCATGTATTTCCCATCATACAGAATAGATTATGTAAAATCTTGAAATTTACATATTTTATACAATCGTTTATATTTTGCATTTTAATAATTCTCATTAATTCTCCAATTTCGCCGAGATCTCATCAATTATCCGAATAAATGTCGCTTCTCAATTAGCGGAATTACTTTAATTTATATATCAAAAATTCGAAATTAATTGATCACGCGAAACAGAGCAATCGCCAAAAATAGACAACGTGACAATGTTTGCCAAAAATGGTCTTAGACGAGGTCATTTACCAAAGCTACGCCAATGGACGACTTAGGTTTTCGACGAGCGATATCGCTAGCGTCCGCGCCATTCGAGGATGATGCTACTGCCGTTGTGTGGCATATCTGACTGCACTTCAGTCGGCTGCAATCTGCTGAGTGGCATGTACATGTAACATTCATCCCACGGTGGGCTCTCTGGCTGCGCCGTCCGCGCGGCATTATGGAGTTGACCCGGTCATGGAAACACACCCCACTCCTCCCCCTCTCACCTCCCTCTCGCCCATTGTGCGAGTCATGTTAAGAGGACTTACGATGTCCCGTTACATGCCGGAAACTCCACCGCGAGTGCCACGATTATCTGCCATCTCAATCGATTAAACTCGCGCCGGCGTGTCCGTCTCTGTCATGTCTGTGGGAAAGATGCTGCTAAGCTAGGGTCCAGAGATGCGCGAGCTTCAGGAATCTTCATCCCGAGAATTTCTAGAGTCTCTTCGAGATACTCTTTGAATTCTTTTACATGTCCAAATATTAGCTTGAAATGCCTTTCGCAATATCTTTGATTGGAAAGTGCTCAAATTCCTCTTCCTTTTAAATGTATCATAAGATTCCTCGATTTTTATTGAGAAAAAAGAGACTTTTCTGACAATCTACATATTTCTCCTTCTGCGCACATTTGATAAAAACTATTACTAACATCGTTATCCATAACGTTATCATAATACGTTTAAAGCAATCTACGAAAGGTTGCTCCCGTATTTTCGTCCATAATTTTCGTCTGTCAAAATCCCGCTCGCCGACAATCTCTGCTATTCTGGCGCGTAATCCAGAAAGGTCCACTCTGAAGATTAAGACGAGAGCATTGTTTACAATCTACAATTGAAATGCGTAATTTAACGCTGGTTAAGTGAGAATTAAACTATGATCAGCCGGAGAGGATTTGCGTCCCTTGCGCGTTTCAGTTAATTGAAGATAATACTTCGAGATCAACGTCGAACATGTCCGCTTCGTTGCGAGCTGTGTATTAGCATCGATTAAATTTCAAATATTCCTCATTTCCAGTCAGGAAATAAATGTTTTAATGATATGTTCCGGCTGCTGCTAGCTTCTACGAGGAATGAAATATGAACGCTTGCTTCGCTTCGGGGCATAAAAGAGAAGAATCGGATTAAATGGTATCGCCACTGGCCTGCTGTCATCCAGAAGCTGCTTCTCACGTGACATTCAATATCATGGCTGTCGCAGATATCACATTGCGATATTACTACGATTATTTCATAATGTAAACATAACCGAATACAGAAGAATTTTTGAAATCAATTACAGCGAACGCAACAATTATTAATTTAAGGAGGAAGAGAGAGATAAAAAAATTTTGATGCGGGAGAAAATTCAAAGAAATAAAATATTTAAAATATAAAAGAGAAATTAAAAGATAAATATATAAGAAAGTTTCAAGAAATTTCGGAAATAGGTTGTTGAGGGAGTATATCGATGATCTGAAATGTATACATTAATGATTCGAGGAGCCAAGACTACCACGTGCCAAAAATTCGAGATGCAGAAGTCTACGAACTAGAAGTTCCAGGAATCGGGAATTCTAGAAATCAGAGCCAAAAATCTAGAGTGAATAAATGTTTGACGTCGAAACTCAAAGTGATGGAATTTCTAACAAAGCTGGCAAGACGCTTCGATATTCTTTCGGAGATGTATTCATCGACATTCGTTAATTTTCTTCGACAAGTCAATATAGCTTGAAATCTCTCCCCGTGCGCGATATATTTCGCTTGCAGAAATTTTGTCAAAATAAACGAGGGGGTGTGGCAAGCGCAGACCGTGTATCGATCTTCTCGGCGAGCGATACGTTTCGATATGTACGTGTTAAACAAGCACTTCTAGAATGCAATAAATAAAATTTGCGGAGCCGCGGAAGATTTTATCGAGCAAAGCTCTCGACCGCTATATCGGAGAGTGGGATACGCGAGGATTAGAGGGGTTTGGGGGTGAGAGAAGGATTGTCGGAGAGGCTGGCGAAGAGAAGATTGCGGGGGAGAAGCGCTGTTGGTAAAATAATAGGAACTTTATCTGAAAGTCTAGGAGTTCTCTCGGAAACAATTATACGGAGCGCCGGGGACCAGGCAGGGAATGGCCCGGACGGAGCGAGAGGGCGATATTTATATTCATTAGAATGTAAGAAGTCGGGCAGGGTGCAGTTAGTCTGGTCTACTTGCAGCTTGGAGAGATGCTTAATGGAAGTTGCGCCCGCTGCGCGATACCCATTGCGGCCATCTTGCTGCAACTAGAAAAGTGTTGGCTCTCGTTTACGACCGCGTTCATAATTCCTGATGCGCTTTCGCGATAAACCATCTCCCGATCTCATTAGAAATTGACCACCCTTCGCTGTGCAAATAATCGGAGATATTTCTATAAAATTTGAAATTGCGAAAAAATATGATGATATAATCGAATCCGAATGAATATCTGATTCGTTGTTGAGGAAGACTTCTGAAACTATCTGTATCCTTTATGTCGTTGTGTGTGTTGACGTTACGCCTGTTAAATGTGATCAGCGCGGACATCATATTAATTAGGTTGCAAAAGAGCTTGCTAATTTCAAGATCAATATTCCACATTCATCACTTTGAAATGCTCTGCGTTCAATAATATCCACATAAAATGACTTGCATAAACTCGAGTCGTGGAAAATGATCCATTGAAATCAGCGTGATGGGTTTAAAATTATTCAGAATGATGCGCCAATTTGTATCTTTGCACATTTCTGATAATTTATATGTTTAATAAAATCTGGCAATTATTTTTAACGGAATATTATTTTTAGTAACTTGTACACTTATAATAATTTTTTATAATTATAAAATAATTTTCAATCAGATTGCACAAGATTCTTTCTGAAGTGACGCGAGATAAGGTATAATTGGTCAAAAGTTGAAGAAATTGTGAGGTCGAACGCATTTAGTTATCCAGCATCAGCAAGCATTCCTCTCTCGTGTCAGCTTTCCTCTTTCGATATCTTGAAAACTGATAACATCATCGTGCTTTATTAGTTTTGGGTATGTCTAAAGAGGGAGCCGATAAGTTAACGTTCGCGAATTTGCGTTGCCAAAACTTTCAAGATCCGTTCTAAAGCGATCCGATAACTTTTCCATTATGCTGATGCGCGAAGGATGGATGCTAGCAGGATATCAGTGAGCCGAGTGCTGGCTTTATTGTCAGCCAAAAGTGAAAACCGCCGGTACAATAAAATAACGCGTACGCTCGCGAGTTTGCCGAGACTTGCCTGTCAATTATGTTAATCCCATAAAAGAACACCGGTTGTATCAGTCTCGAGAGGTAAATCCTCCAACGTGTATTCAAGTTTATGAAACTTTGACGACTGAAGCTCGTGTACAATCGATATCGCTAATAATGTAAACGACAATAAGCGAAAAAAAAAGAAATGGAAAATTGCAGAATTTTTTACACAATTTATTTTCAAGATAATGAGAATAGTAATAAGTTGCACTTTAGGAGAAAGAATACATGAAATATGACAAAAATATTAAGCATTTTTGGAAGAGAAAAAATTATACGTGTTCCAAAATTTTAAAGGAGTTTTAGAATCAATAGAAAAATTGAGGTTTCAAAACCTAATTGCATCTCGAAAAATGGGAATATTTAAATTTAGATTAAGTCGCCCGCGTAAGAAAGGGCGACCGTACAAGATGCTGGTATATTTCTTGCCGGTGTAATACATCTTTCGGGACAATGCGGATATTTTGCGGGGACTCTCTTCCAAAGCTGGGGAGAATTCCATTAAATCTTTCTCAGCATATTAGCGATTCCACGGAAATCCATTTGTGGAGAAAAGCGACTCCGCCCACGACATTTCGCGGTACAATTGCTCCGCGCTTATTTTGTCGGACGAAAACTTAGCAGCTGCGTCTCTTGTCGCGGTGGTGGGACGGGTAGGGAGGGTAGAAAGCGAAACGGTCGATGGTTTACAAATCGCGGCGAATCGACAGGGATCGGTTTGTAACGCGTTATTTCATGAAACGACCGAGCAAGCTCATCCGCTGTAAATTCATGAAGCATCGATTTGTCTCACCGATGAAAGGTTGAGGGTGAGGGAAAAGGACGCGTCGCGGTGGCTGCTTCGTATTTTCGTACTCGCAAACGTACGGAAATAGTCGAAGACGTTTCCTCCCGCGAACGAAGAAGCATCGTATAAAAGATCGATGGAAACGTTTCCTTTTTTTTGCGAGACAATCATCCGTTTCAATAAACACGCGTAAAATTATTGTAGCGAATCGAAACATCTATCAAAATACATGTAATGTGAAAGTAGCGTAACAAGAAGAAGAGGATGAAATATCGAAATAGTGTAGAGACAGAAATAGAAATAAAATAAAGCATTAAAAATAAAGAATTTAAAAAACAGTGAAAATTTATGCGAAAAATGATGCATAATGAGTCGCGAAATTTAATTTGAAATTTTAGGGACGAGAGATAAAATTGCCTAATTATAACGAAACATTAATTTGTGATTAATGGAAAGCAATAAAATTTGTATAAATAAATTATACGAATAGCCACAGGGATTTTGCCAAGCAATTTTGAAATTTTGGTAGAAGTGAATCCTGACAAATGACGCGGTGGTTTCCGTAAAGTTTTTCTGTAATCCGTGATTATCGCCGACGAATTGCTTCCATTTATTAGCGTCATAGCCGATTGCAGCCATTTCTAGGAACTCGTCCAATTAAATCCTCTAATACCTCTAACAAGCAAAATCATTACAATCGTTCCAATTAAGTTTTCTTGATATCTTTAACGAACTCACTTCAGGCGAGGCTAAAACAAATAAATCCGGCCATTGTAATGATCAATTTAACGCGGACCATGATGTCATCGCAAAATCTTTGTATCTTTGTGTTAACGGTAATTCTCCCCAACTCTCAGTAAAGGAACACAAAATTCATAAAAACTTTAAATCTCTTTGCAATTTAAATTCTTCTAAAAAAATTAAATATTGAAATGTTAATTAAAACTTGATGTTGTTAATTTAATTTAATATATTGTCTTTAGACATTTTGTTTCAAATTTTCAAATTTTCGCTCTCTTAAATAAAATCAGTGTATTATTATTGATAAGCAGTGATTTCAGTTATAGTTTTGCAAATACTGAGAAGAATCAATTAATAATAGCGGCTTGATTTCTCACTAAAATTATACTACCATAATTAATGAAACATAAGACTGAGGAATAAAGTGTTTTCACTGATCTTTGGTGAAATTTTATCATTGGTGACATTTTTATTAATTTAGTTTAAAAGAATAAATTATTTTATCGTGCGTATATTATCGAGTTTAATTTATTCTTCAACTCTTGAATCATTTTTATAAATCCCATATCTCTTGTTCTATTCGCGTAATTAACGTAAAACGGTCGCAACAAAATGTTCTTTTGAATGTTTATTGGAAAGAAAGAGACGAAAAGTCTCGGCAAGTTGTCTATACATATATACGTAAATGGCGATTTTATCTTTAAAACTTTTTCTTTTCACATCTTGACCGATGTAATTACTAACTTTATCTCTGGAGCTTTTCTATCTATCCGTGAAAGATCAGACTTCGTTGCTTCGAGAAGTTTTTTATTAATGTACCCATGGATCCTGTTCAAAACAGGAAAGATTTTTTGCCGCTTTCTCTTTCTCTTCCTCCTTTTCTCTCCGTCTACCCTCGTGCGTCTCTCCCTTCGAAGGAGGATCGCACGGAGTGGATTTCCAATGTTAGCAGTCGATAGTAATCGAGGAGTCTTGCCACCGCGACCGGGTCCTCTCGCGAGCATCCGGGGAAGTCAGTCGCGAATGCCTTATTGTATCCTGGGGTCGCTGGTCGGCCACTTAATATGGAAGGAAAGCGATGCGCCGCTTGCTCATCCCCTATCTACTCGCGACCAGAGGCCATCGAAGCGGACAGTAACATATCGGCCGTGCATGCCACGGATTTCGGTTCATCATTATGTAAGTCTCGAATCAGAGAACCGCGCCCCATTCCCTCGACCCTCCCGAAGGTTCGAGAACCTTCCAGCATGAATATCCGTCTATTCAGCCGATTATGTTTAGCCGCGGTTGCCTAGATATCGCGCGAGGAATCGGAACGTGATCCATGTGTTAATGGACTATCCCTAACCGAGTTTCCAGATCGTTCGAGGCATTTGCAAAGTTAAGATTTGCAAATTACTTGTTGCAAATTTGCCTAATGATTCTTAAATCTAAATACGTTCGCTAAAAAAGAATCTGCGATTTAAAGAAATCCGTGAAATGTTTATAGTTGAAATCGATTAATAATTATTATAATTAAGATAGACAAATTTTTGTCTCGTACATGCATGAAGATTCGACGGAAGCATTGTTGGCAGACAGTGTATCAAAAGTTAATTTCTTCGGAAATCTAATGGCTGGAAAGAATTATTTGTTCCCTTGAAGAGACTTTCACCGATCGATGATGATGATCGTTCAATTATCGCGGACACGTAACTGAGGGAAAAGATAATGTTTTCATCTCGAAACGGTGTCGAAATGTCGATTATTGTTCCGGGGTGAAAAGCAATAACCAACACGCGGCAAAAACGAACGAGTTTTCCGGCGCTATATATAAAATTTGTCTAATGGTTCGGAGCGACCGCTATTTCTCCACTTCCCTCTATTTCCAGAGCGATACCTCCATTCTCCCTCTCTTTCTCTCTCTCTTGATCAGTCTTTTTTCCCTCTCGTTCCTTTATGTCTATTTTTCTCCATCGCATCGTTCGGCGCTCTTTCCTTTCAACTCGCGCGATCGTCGTTTCCTTTCGGTGCAGAGTTTGAAAGAACCGAAAATAAACGACGTGCTCTCGTAGCGATGGACGTCTGCAACTTTCGCTTCAGACGATACTTTCCGCTGTTTCTCGTCATTGTTTTTACCGGGTCTTTGTTTCTCGCGTATTGAGGGAGCTGTCGATCCCGCTGCCGGTTTGCTCATGTGATTTTAATAGATCCTCGAAGTGACGAAAGTAGGTTACGAAAACGGATAATGGATATTAATGAGACTTTCAACCAAAATGGTTCAGCGACATCGAATTAAATTTTCCGCTAGAGATTTAGCGAACAACCTTAAAGCTACCTGAAACTCGAGGATAGTCGGGATTCAGGATAACTAGTACTCGATGCAGTTAACATTCAAGAAATGTAGGTTCCAACATCTTATGGAATGTGAAAACGCGCGTCTTGAATTCAAGATATCTCTATAAAAAGAATTTATGAGATTGTATCACATTTTTCAAGACGTTCTTAATCAAAGAATTTTGAAAACGGGAGCTATTAGTATCTAAATAATTTTAGAATGTTATCTCACGCAATTTTTAACGATTAGAATATTTATTTTCTTTCTTATCTTATATATTTTATATTTAAATTTAAAAAACGTTAAGTAATTTGCAATTTATACACATTTTAATCTCCGCTTCTATGTAGAAGCGGAGATTATAGTCCTATATAAATAAATGACGTATGTGATGCGATGCCGGTTAAACGGAAGTAGTAGTAAAGTAACGGAGATAGATGAACGAGAGGCTAACTTTCGCGACACGAGCCATTAGACGCACCCTTTGAGGGTGAAAACGAACGCACACTTGTATTCTGCGAAACTCGAGAAAACGCACGGAAAAACGCACGGTTTCGCCTTCTGACATAACAAAGCCAATTTCTTTAAGACGCTCCTCCGTAACATCCGAACGGCCAAACTTTTCCGTGATCCGAGCTTTTTTTTCAAGAACATCGACTGTCATTGGCAGGTTTCTTCCCCTCCGGGATCTCATTTACCGAACTTTTCTAATAAAGCAACGATGTAATAATACATTTTTTTTTATCAATCGGAAACTTTAATGGCAATATCGATAAAATGATAAAATAATAAAAGCAACCATAACGACTTGTAGAATGTGGAAGCCATATGTCATAAGAACATAAGGAGAAGCAATTGCTGTATTTCAACGTGTGTCGATTCGTCGTCATCGCGTCGAATGGCTATCTTTATGCTTGTTTAGAGTAAAATGATAAGTTATTTCTCTCTGTCAATAACACATCGACATTTCGCGAAAAAAGAGAAAATCCAATTGAAAAGTTTTGAAAGAAATCGTGCCACCGAATCCTTTGAACCGAGTAAAAGCTCCGGCTATATTTTTTGACGTTTTCGAACTTGTGATATCTTGTACAGGCTTCTTATTCTAAAAACTTCGAGTACATAGATTCTCGATCTAAAATCCTGAAAGTTTTTAGATCCTTAGATTCGTAAAATACTATATATAATAAATCAGAATTAAAGTTTTTAACATATTTTTCACCACAATATAAATGTAGAAGATTAAGAGAACGCGTTCTTTATAAAGATCTTTCATTCGAGACATATAATTTTATTTTATTTGAAATTAAGAGCAAATAAAAAAAAAGTTTCAGTATATTTCATAAACTTCAATAACGCATTCATCTAAGAGGTAACGTGACACTTCGAGCGTTTCTTGCGATGCTAATCATCCCTCATTTTTACTTTCCCTCCTCCTTCATAAACGCCGAGCGCGACGCCATCGAGCGACCACCGTTATCTGAGATTTATGCCACCCTCATCGCGGGAAGTGGAAAAATCGGCCCCACGCGGCTGTCTCGATGTTTTAATCTGAAACCGCTTGCGGCACAGTTTGTAAACAAAACTTATTCGCGGCGCATTTCGGCCGGCGAACACGCGAAAAGCTGCGGGTCGAGCGATGAAAGATGTGTCGAGGCTGCGAATAAATCGAAACCGTCCAGCCGCGGGTTAAAAGGGCTTTCTCTGTTACGTGTACGATATATATATTCACACTTTTAAATATTGAAACCTTACGCGAGGATAAGATCTATACAGACTTTAGAATCCTTTTTTTTGGAATTAAGAATATATGTATTTATGAGAAAAAGATTGTAGGTTCTCTTAATAATAATTAATACATCATACTTTAATAAGATTTTTATAAATATAATTTTTTTCTTAAACTTTAAGTATATAAATTTTCAAAATTGAAAGTTCACGTTTTTGACGATAATAAATGCACAAGCTTAAGAATCTTTTTTTTTTTCCAAAACAATTTTTTCTTTTCAATGTAATTTATCTACAAAATAAAAAATTTGAAAAAAATAGTAAAGAAATAATGGAGTTTCTTGGAAATAAAAATTATGGTTGCATTAAAAAAATTATTTTTAGATTGTTTTCTGCAATTATTTTACAGCATTAGATAGATAATGACGGTTAAATAGAATATCGTTTGTTTGTTCTACAAATTACATTTTTCCCCTATTTCATAATTTCATTTGCTTATATAAATGTGCATGTGTATGGAAGAGAGAAAGAGAGAGAAATGACATGAAAATAAAGACGAAAAATGTGAAGCAAAAGGGGAGGAGGTTGGCTTTCAACGATCGCAATCCCCGCGGCGCTGTAAAATATCGGAAAATTCATTAATGCTCGATCTACGGAGCATAGTCGAATAAATCTCGTTCTCGCGCGAAGGGAAGCAATATGGCGTACCGAATATATGCGTCGACCGTAAGAAAGATCTCAAACGCCAGTTTTCTCACCTCGATATTCAGATTTGAATCAGGACGAGATCTCAGACAATCCGTAGGAGATAAAAATCGTAAGAAGAGTCTGCGAAGGATCGAGGCTTATCTTTACACGAAGAAACAGAGAATGACAAATACGCCATTGATTTCAATTGACATTTGATATGACGTCAGGATCTCCAGATGGAAGGCATCTCTTTAAGAGCATTAAATATTATTCGTCATATTTCAAAGAAGACGGTTATTTGCCTTCTATTAATTTGAACTCAAAGAGACTCATAAGAGTTCCCTCAAATATTCGTTTGCATGGAAGGCAAATTCATGCAACGTTAGCAGAATAAATGATTTTTGTGCGCAAAAATATTCCTACTTGCAAGAGAAAAAAACGTAATTACATGAAAAGAGAACCGCATAAAACTTTTACAGTTTTTCGTTTATTCAGATGCTTTTGCTCGAAATCAGATTGAGGTTTAATTTAAAAATTGATAATTAAAATTAATTTATCATAATATTTTGATACACCACAACTTTGTATTCTGTTTTTATTTTTACAATATAAAATAATAGCTTAATCCCAAATCTAATAACACAATCGCAGCTTACCAAGCGCATTTGCGTGAGAGGCGAGCAAAGAGAGAGATCTGATTTTAAGTAAAAAAACTTTAACAAGCGAGAGAATCACTTCACATTCGAGAATGAAGTACGTGTATATGAATGCATCGTCGATATAATTATACACAGTTTGACGGGACGCTAAGCTCCACAAAGTGCTGCAAGTACGTGCGCCCTTCTATCCCTTTCACCCCTTCCACTTCTTTCCTCACCCTTTCCCTTTCCGGATAAAGCGCGGTAAAAGAGAAATTGGTCTCGTTGGAACCGTAGAACGACAAGGTTGTACAAAGGCTCGTGTTAACTCCGGCGACTTTCCCAAGTACCACTCGTGCACACGTTTTCCTCTCCGGCTTATACTCGTGAGTTGAGTTCCATCGGGCAAGGTAGTCATCAACGCATTTTATTCCAAATTCAATGTGTCTTTCGCAGAATTAATAGTAATCCCATGATGCGTATAATTTCGCGTTTGTAATTTTTTCCTATGATATATGTGTCAATGGCTTAAATATGTATGTATTCTATGTTGAAATAAAAGTAAAAAAGAATTGAAACCTTGAGTGAATCTTCCGACGATCGTTTTATTGTGTTAAAGAAAACCACAATGACTTTAGCGAGTCGAGTATGCTTAAATAATAAACTATTCTGTGCTGGCAAAGAAGCAATTATAGCAATTACCTTTTCTGAGTTAAAGAATAAAAGGAGCTTGAATGAAAAAAGCGTAATTGTGGAATTTTAACGTTTCAGCATATAAAAATAAAAAAAGTTTTTACATAAAAAATCTTGAGGATTTTTTTCAAACTCTGCGCTAAATTTAGTAGATTTAAATGTCAAGCAAATGATGAATCACAAATGTAGAATTTTGTGAAACGATTTAGTCGGCGCGTATCTAAGCGATTAGATTTATTCTTTAATCTATTTCCTACAAATGACTACTCGCAATCTGGATCTCGCGAAATAAGCAAGCAACCGCAATTGCGGTAATTGCGGAATCCTTGAACCAAGCTAGCTTCAAGGGGTTAATGTCTACCGAGAAAACGCTGAGGAAATCCACTGCCGCTTATCTTGTTTATCAGAGGGGATAAGAAGTGCTCTCTCCAAACAGTGATAAAAAGATTAACCTTGTCTGCACGTCAGAGAGAGGACGTGAACAAAGTCGATTATCTCTATACGTGAATTATCGCGCGCACATATGTACAATCTAATCTGTATCTCAAATTAAAAATATTGGCTATCAATCGTGAAAAAAAAAAAATAATATAAGTTTTATCTCGTGAATTTTTAAATAGGATTGCCCAATATAATCCACAGAGGAAGCGTGGTAAAATTTCAAAATGGATGCTAAAGGATAGTATTTTGATTTGAAATCGGATTTGGTCACTGAAAAGAGAGGAGGGGGCAACGCAATACAAGGAAAAAAGTGAAAATGCACGGCTCATGGCGGATGTATCGCTGCGTGAAACAAGCGAGCTGACACAGTGCAACGGTGCGGTTTTTGCGAGCGATATCTCGCAATGCAACACACAGAGCTACGTCCCCTCCGCGCCCCCTTTTCCTCCCCTCTTCTCTCCCCAACCGCGTTCAATTCGATTTGAAATTCTTGCAGATATTTCCATACGCCCGTAAATGGCCCGGCGACGCGAGTTTAACCCACTGCGGGCCGGACCGATATTGTAAAATGTTGAATACGTCGCGATGGGGGGTGGAGTGGTGAAATGGAGGAAAGGGGGGTTGGGAGGGCGACCGATCGAGCGACCGGACGGCGGGAATGAATATATACGGACGCGGGGGCGCGAATGAATTTATGAACGCGCACGCGAAAAGCCGAGGGCTCCACGTGATCGTTCCTTCCATATCCCGTGACACACCGGCTGGCCGGTCTCGTAAATCGATGGCAGCTGTTTTATGCAGTTAACCGCGCGGAAAAACCTGATGCGGAAATCCCGAACGCATTCGCATAATCGCAAGATCAGGACGAATCGTAACCTGATCTTCTCTTCCTATTTTTGTATTTTTTTTTCTTTTTCAGGTAGGTCGAATATTGCGTTGTATCTCTCTCTCTCTGCGTTAGAGCGAGAGAAATCCGAGAAATTTTCGATTCAACACTAGGCATTTTTATCGAAGGTTTATTTCGCCCGCCTGCGTTTCGAATACGAGGATCATCGCGTTCGCGGAATATACATATGTATATACAGAGGGTAAAATATTTCAGTTCTTTTTCTGTTTGCTTTTCGTTAAAATGGAAAACTTTTTTTTCCATTTTCCAGTGCAAGTAACTAATCGCGAGAACATTCCGCTCCTGAGTTGAATCGGTTTTAGTTGGTGTGAAAGTGATTATTAAATTAAATAAAGTGATGATTTCTCTCTGGACTTCTTATAAGTCAAAGTAACCTTTTAGCTGATAATGAGATTAGGGAGAGTTCGATTAAATTGCGAACTTGGATTTCTCATATTTCGATCTAACTTCGTGGCACGGAAGTGAAAGTCACCTCCCGACGTAGCCAGGCTTCACAGATTGAATTTGTTACTGCGGTATCAAAGCCGATAACTTCCGTAACGCATTAATACTATTCCCGTTGACAATAAAACCCCTCGGTTCGTGTGATCGCTCGCACTCACCCTCGGCTTGATGAGGAGCGTAGATATTGAGGTACAAGCAGTCTTCGCTCTGGTTTCTCAAATACGGCAGGTGCCTCTCCAGGTATTCGTACCTGCCTGGTTTCACCTCTTCACGAAGATTTGGCAAGACTTGCGGGCAAACTGGGGCAAATTCCTGCGACTGCCTCACCCCTCTCCATGGTTGCGGTGAACGAGGCGGTGAAAACCTGAAGGATCCCACCGGGGGCTCCGCATAAGGAACTCCTAAAACACACAAGAGAAAATTGCTCTAGACGGATTCTTAAATCTACCTCTGATATTTAAATCCATTACGCGTAATATATCGTCGTTTAATACAATCGACATTTCTATTACAGAGTAAATTTGTCGGAAGAAATTAAACTTCTTCCAAGTTTCTTTAGCAGCAATATAAACATATCTTATAAAAAGAATTTTATTTCTAATATAATATGCACAATTATTTAAATAATTAATATCTTTTTTTTAATTAATATAAAAATATAGTACGTGCCTCTCAAACGGTTTATTTGTATTTTAATTTTAATACAATTTTAATTCAATTCAGTTGGAATGCATTCGAATTTTGACATAAAAAACATTTCTATATATATCTTCTCTTTTTTTTTAATTTACTTATATCTTCACAAGGTTAACACGCGTTTTAAGCAAGAACTGCTTCGCCGAATGCGTTCACTTTGGATGATTACCAAGAGTGAGCGGCGTAAACTCGCCTTTGGATATACAAAGCGATGCACACAGATGCAACTCGACGCGTGGCGATGCGACTTGACGGACACGCAGCGCGTACTCGAGCAAAGACCGAGAAAACTGAAGGGGAGATGGCGGGTAATATCTGTTCCCGAAATACACGGGCGCGCGCGAGCACGCTCTCCTCGTTTTGGATCCTTTGACGTATCGGGACTCTCAAAGCGCGGATATGCAGCTGCCAGGAAACTTTTGCTCACTGACCGGAGCCGAGTTTCCTCCGAGTATCGAACACTATCGAGATACCGTTATAGTAGATTATTGCATATGAAACGCTCTGCGTTAACCAGTTTAGCATCTCCGCCAAATTAAACGATTATTCGATCGATATTAATAATTTCGGTTAATTTTTCTTCATTCTTCGTCTTTTCATCTCAGAAAAAAAATCCGCATTCTTATTTTCAGTATTGAACGTAACAAAAAATAAAGAAAGATAATTGTTTCTATGGAAGAAATTAGAGATTTTTATCCTGACTAATAAACTGTTGTATGATATAATTTTTGATAATTAAATATAATAGCTTACCGAGAAAGACGTCGACCAGCTGCAAATTGTGATTGGTCCTCGGTTGGACCACCATGCCACGTAATCGGCCTTCCTTGACGCGAACTTCCCTCGTCATTCTTTCCTGATCGTGAAATCGCTGATGATAACCGTACTGATTCCGCGATTCTCGCAAGTCGCGGTGCTCCGTAAAAATCTGCGTGCAAGCCAACAATAGAAGACCCACCAATTCCATTCGCAACATGTTGGACATTTGCTTCGCGTTAGTGGATCAAGCGCAGCACTCCAAATTTAGTTTAATGCATTAAAAGTTGTTCCAAAGATTCTCATTAACGCTTTCAACAAACTTTATAATCAGAGTTCGAGATTTTATTTTACAGTATTAACTCAATATTCACAAGAATTCAACACAAAATTTATCACAAAACACTTATTGTAATTCTTATGGCATATGTGTAGAAAAAAATTATCATAGAAAAAGACAATCTTTTAAGAAGCTCACAGAGCGATGAGTTCGAGGCAACACGCGACAAACAAGCTGCGCCGAAGCACTCGCGATTGAAGTAAAAATAATTTTTCCGGCTGCCGTCAGACCGGATGCGAAGGGCTGGCTCTTTCGGCCGTCGTTGGAACTTTTCGCTCGGAAGCTTCCGCTGCCACGCGGAATTGTTTGAAGTTACTTTTCCGCACGTGGAGTTCACATTTTCGTAGCTGTCGGTCGATTTTCCGGACGCCACTTGATTTTATTCTAGTTACAGTTCATTGCAAAGTTCAACATGACATTTTCCCTCGGACTCGTTTTAACCATTCCCGATCGACCAGAATTGATCCATCAAATGTGTACTTCATATTCAGCAAGATCAACATATAATTCCGCTCGCTCTCTTTACATATATAAAAAAAATATTTTTTTTATTAATCAATACTTTGGAATCACGCACAGATTTAAAATTCATATGGACGCGCATTCAAAAAATTTGATTGATATATCTCTATAGCCGTGCTCGTACATTTCTCTTATTAATTGATTCGTGATTAATTGATATATATATATATTAATTATTTTATTACTTGAAATTTTTCTACGTGCGATTCACATTATATCTGCATTCGTAGACACGCATTCCTTGAATGTATTTAAGCAAAAGTACTGTACCGAGAGGAAACAAGTTGATGGCGATCGAAAGTCGCGAGAGAACGAGAGCGAGAGAACGAAGTTTACCAACAGGCGACGCGTTCTATTTGGGGCGAAGAGTACGTGCAGTCGCGCGAGTCGTCGCTCTCTCTTCGTACGTACGTTCACCCTTGTTTGTCCCGCCAAGAATATCGTCTCTGGAGGACATTGCCGAGAGCGCGTTTAGACCTTTCTCGACTTACAACGTTATCCGTCAAAAACTCCACTCCGCAACACTGCCATATTAAACAAAATTCACAATCGAAGAGAGAGAAGCATGGATAAAATTTAATTGATATAAGAGAGAGAAAATTTTTATCATAATATATCTTTTTTTTTTAATTTAACGGACGAGTTTATATTTAAGATACGAAAAGCTATTTTTAGACGAAATATATTTTATGGCGTCGCGGAGGGAATGATTTTGCACATAAGGAAACGTCGCAATATCTTCGTATACGACGAGATAAGAACTTCGTGAAGAAACGATTCGCACGTTAACGTCAAACGACAAGTTGTAATCGCGCAAATTCGATCACGTAACGGGCGAGATACACAGTTTTCCAGCACATCGCGATAATAATTTTAGTTTTATATACACGCGAGGTATATATACGAGCATTTCGTAATTCCAACATAATTTACGGATGAATGACATTGAGTTCAAAACTAATTTGGGAAAACGCAAAACAGAAAGAGAAAGAGAGAAAGAGAGAGAGAGAGAGAGAAACCAACTAAATCCGATATTTGTGACATTTACGGTAGCAACTTTTGAAGACTTGAATACACGCTACGCGATTTTCAGAGCATATTAGATTTATCTGTCGAGCTTGTATAGTCTGCAATTCCGAATTTCTTTCAACGTAATATTTCTACATGAAAATTTTTGGAGAATTCAAAAACCGCGTTTGACTTTAACATTTTGATATAACATTTTTTATTCAGAGAAATTTCATTTAAATACTTATTAATAAAAAATGTGTAATGCTTTTATAAGATATTTTTATGTAATCACAGAAGTTTGTGAGAACTTTTTCAACGGATTAGTATAGAAATCTGTTTTTAATAATCAAAAGCAAAAATGTCAAGAAAAATTACTTTTCATATCTAAAAAAAAAAATCTGTGTCTCTTGAATTATATAATGTTCTTCTATTTTTAATAATTTTACTTGCTGAAAGTTTATTTACTGTACATAATTATATAAGTGATATATATATATATATATATGAAGGATACTCTGAACGAAATATAAATTGGTATCGTAAAAATCTCGAGAATGTACGCGGAGAAAAGAAGCGCAAAGTGACAAGATCTCTTCTCGGAACTTTGTAAAAATTTTTGTGAGACGTTTCACGCTTGTGAAAAATTCTCCACGTTATTTTTAACGTCGACGATGACAACTGTGGAGCCTCCTCGTCGAGCGGAGCCGAATTGTACATTTTCGCATCGATGCACACTCTTCAGGGTGTGAACTCGCAATAACGGTTTGATGGGCTAGATACGTCGCCACTGCGTGCGCGAAACTATTACTTCTCTATTTATATAACCATCAAATAGAGAGCGCACATTTATTAAATTGGTTTTTGGCCTTCTCTTTCTTTCTTTATAAAATTAATGTACTAAAATTTTGAAAAAAGATAGAGAAAGAAAAGAAAGCGAGATCATATATTTAGCATGTATATAATATATTTAAAATTTCTTATATTTTTATTTATTTCTCTGTTTTTTATTTATATCTGAATTTTTAATATTATTTCTAACAAGCTCGGCTTTTTCTATTCCGCTTTTTCTATATACCGAGATATAAAATATTTTTGACAAACTTTTATATTTCTTTCTGTGTATGGATGTGTCTATGTGTGGTGTTGTTAAGGGATTAGGGATTGAACGAGAGAGCGTAAGCGATTATTGCAGCAAATCCTATTTTGCCGACCGCTTGTTGCGGATAAGCTTATAGGAATTCAACGCATCCATCATTAATTCTTCTTTTTACCTTTGTCGATGTTTATGATAGATTTTTGAGAGGTGAGAAAATACCGCCACGTTATCACGCTCCGGTTATTAAACCCCTCTATTGTATCTCTCTCTCTCTCTCTCCTTTTCTCATTAAAAAAAGGAATTCTATTTAATAAATTTTATGAGAAGTTTTTCTCGCGTAATAAAATATTTCGAATGATGACAAACTATTATGTTGTCACGTTGCAATAATTTCTATTTTTAGATCCTCGCCGTAAAATAGCCGAAAATTAATTGTTTACCCTTTTTTGCACATTCTAGAAAAATTTCGACGAGCAACGACAATAAATTTTCACTCTCGCGGTCCATGCAATATTTTTTTTTTTTTATAACAAGGATAAATCTAATCTTAATAATCACATCTCTCACACAATCGTATCATCACATTGTCACCATAATTTTGACGGTTCGCAAAACATAGCGAAAAATAAAGTCTAGATTTTCACGATTGTTGGATATAATCTCGAGCGCACTTAATCCCTTTTCTTTTTCATAAAAGTGATAAAAGCGCGTGTTGAGACAGCTCGTTTTGTCTCGGCGAATCTCACAAGCGAACTGAGCCAAAGCGTGCGAGGAACGTTTCTAAAATTAAATCATGAGTTTTCGAACGAAGCGCCGCCATGGCGAGGCGAGGTTCAAGCGGAAACTTTCGTTTTCGATGAAACCGTCTTCGTTGCACGAAATTTTTCCGCGGATATGCATCCCGTTGACTACCATCTGGATACGGGGAGGTATCGAGGAAAAGAAGGATATTTGTACCGGATGCTTGTTTGCTCGTTGATCCGCAAGAATGCGAAACGCGAAAAGCACAAGGCTGCGCCTTCGTAACTCGAGAGAGACATGCTTTCGCGAGCAGCTTGATGAATAACATCGCGAATAATATTACTCTCGTTCTAAGCTCTTGGTAAATTTTTTAAAAATGAAGATGTATTAACATATTAGAATTATCTACGTGACTAAATTTTGGAGCGATAAAAGATTTTAATATCGCTTTTGTTTGTTAATCTTTCTTAATTCTTTTTTATTATTGTTATATTTTTTATTTTTCTTTTAAAATATAAATTTCGTGCATCACTTTTTTTTTAAATTTGTACTTTTGTTAATATAAGCATAGATTTAGTTTTTTCATAATCCCAGAAAATGAATCTTTTGTACATATAGATAATTAATCATTCAATCAAATTTAAATTGATTTGAAATTGAATTAAAATTATATTAAACTGAGTGGATTATTGGAATCAGCTCTTCCTGAATAAGATTTCACTTTGATTTTCACTTTCAATTTTAATTCAAGTTTGATATTGAAATGTTTTTTTTTTAAATTAAAATTATCTTGTTTTCGAGAAAAATAAACCTTCATTAAAGCATAATAACGCACAATACAGGATTTTCGTCGGATGAATACGAGACTTGGATGAGCTTAATGCGCGTAAGGGGTTCGCAAAATTAGTTTTGTATCCGAATTATCCGCTTCGCGTCTACGCACGTATATTCACGGCGTATTCATGGGACGTAACGACGTGTTAAATCTACGATAAGAAGGCTTTGAGGCGACCTCCTTTGGATGCGCGGGGGCTGATTCTGACGACGAGTAGCTCCTCTTCAGAATCATCTCATTTACGTTAATGAACTTAGCTCGTCTCCCCCAGACACAAAGGGGACGAGGAAAGGGTAGTAGATGCTGTCTAGGATCTTCACCTAGATGAATTTTATAACTGGGGAAGTTTAGCTCTTTAGAGTTTAGAAACTCCGGAAAAGAACGGCGATGCATCAAATTTTTAGATCTTGCTTCCTTGAATCTTTGATATTAAATTTAGTGCCAATTATTTTTCTATACATTTATTTATAAGTATCTCTCTCTTTTTTCTTCTCTCTGCCCGTGTGTCATATGAAATCCTCATTTATCGGATTCTCTCGAAATATGTCATCGTTCAAACACACGGACACGCAATTTCGGTCTTTCTATTTTATAATACGAGGATTTGCCGCGACATCGCCCTTAAAGCCGCTTCATAAGTTTGATATATTATTCAGAATAAGCCGAATCTCGGGCGCACTTATTTTACCGGCCAAGTTGATAGCAAGGAGGATCATAAGGATCCCCGCCATATTCGCCGTTCCATAATGCACAATGTGGTGATGTTTTCGTCATGGGATTACGCCAAACGACGAAATGTCACATGCTTCTCTCCCCTCGAAGCGTCCGTATATTTTATTACAGTCATTTACTTTCAACTCAAATATATATATATATATATATATGTTTGTTTACTATCATTATAATCTTTTCATTATATAATATATTAGTTTTATTTTATTTTTTTATTATTGTTATATATTGGTTTTTATTAATTTTATTTTTAATTTTTTTTTTGGTTAAAAGAAAACAGAAGAAAAAAATATTTTTTGTATGTAAGATAATCTCTTCTTGCTTTAAAGAAATGGAGAAAAATTTATATTATATATATATATTAAATATATATAGTAGCAATATTGTTATTTGTAGACACAAAAGTTCACTTTCGTTCTATCTTTCTCGTTGAGCGAGAAGTCGTTCGAACGAAAACTGGTTGATTCTATGGATATTGCAGAATTCTCTACGGCGAAACGGTTATTGGTCGAAATCTATGGCGAAATGTTGGTGCATCGGCTACGAGAAAAGCTGCATCGTTATCGTTACACTTTACAGCTTCAAGGAAATCTCAGATTTTGCAAAATTTTTTTCAGTTTCTGAATGTTTGTTTATCGATTTCCAGTACCGTCATTTCCATTTGCGTATCGTTCTTTAACATTTCGCCTACAACTTTTATATCTCTGAATTCCTACTTTCTCGTATTTCGTTCGACTTTAGGACTTGATTCTGCGATCCGAGATTAGATACCTTCGATCTTTCGACTGTCAATTTCCAGATGATTAGATCTGGCGCGATCGCATCTCGCATTTTCCTCTTCTTCTTCTTAAGCTCTTTGATATCTGGAGATTTAATTTCCTTGAAAATTACAAGATAAATCCCGCTATTTCTGGATCCTTCTTCTCGCGCGATACGTGCTACCGCACAGACACGGTTTTGCGATCGAAGCGGGATTTATTATCGGCCGCACGCTGCGTGATTCGCGCAGATTTAGCGGCGGCGCCTGTAGCCGAGAGTGCCCGAGATTTATCATCGCCACGTATAGAGGAGCCTTCCGATACGGGCTGCCTACCTCGCGGGTGGCCCTACGTTGTGATAAATCAAAAGGTGGGACGGCTAAGGGCGCGCTACGTGTCGCCGGAAATGACCGGCGAAAGCTCAACAAGAATGTCTTTCGTTTCTCTCGCGTGAAACCACCACCGACGATTTCAGCTAAAATACTGATTACTTTTTGGGATCACATGCTTTTTTCCGATCAAACGTAGATATCAATACATTTGAAAAGTGGTATTAAATAAGAAATCTGAAAGAAACGTCAACAATTTCCTGTGAATTTTAGTTCCGAATAAAAATTTAGACAAAGCTTGATACAGAGAATCAAACATTTAATGGCAATCTAAAAAAATTCATGACAAAATTAAAAGATACAGATTTTCTAAGAATAATTTGCAAATGTAGAAACATACAAAGATTTTAAAATTTATTACAGATATCAATTTGCGTTTCTTTGTTAAGCGTAAGAAAAATTCGCGTTTAATTATCACAAGTAGCAGTGATACTTATCGCACTTGTATTCGGCATCGGGCGAGTAGTAAAAGTATCTTGCTGGCCAATTAAAAAGAAGCATCGACGATCGGTTCTCGGTGTCGTTCGATGAAATTCTTTATCCGGTTGTATTTCTTGCTGAAAGGGCACGTTTCCTTTTTCCCTTCCGCGCGATTACTCGCGCGAAGTTGGACGATGGGAAAGGAGAAGCCCCCGTTCCTTCAATTTGGCGGAGAAAAAGGAGGGCATAATGAGCGGCAGAGATTTAAAAGCTAATTAAACTTCTCTGGGAGGATCACTACTCTCGCCTTAGCTAAGTAGAACAATTTACGGTAGCTCGAGGAGGAGCGTAGCAGCAGACAACTTGGCGAGGGAGATCGAGAGGAAGGAAATCTCGCAACCACTCTCAGAGGAAGTCCGATAAATACGAGGCGAAGATAGATCAAAGATATAGTGGATAGCGGGAGCTTTGTTGAGAGAAAATACAAAGCGAAATTAAAATTAAGTTTGCTATAATTAAAATACATTGGATGATGACATTGGATAATACTTGATTTAATAACTTTTTTTTTTAAAAAACAGTAAAAATTCAAAATCTGGAGCATGGAGAAAAAAATCTCTTTTGTATGTCACACACCCACACACACACACGCGTATTTTCTGCGTATTATCGCGCATAAGCCCTTGTTCATCTCTTTCCGCGTAAAATATGTATAAAAAAATATCATAGAATTATTTTATAAATGAATATATGTAACGAAAAACGTGACACAATATATCACGTGTGTAATAAAATTTTTTTCCTTTGTTTCAGCATTTTTTTTTTTATCTGCCGATGTTCTGCTTGATCCATCATGTACGCTGTCGAAATCGGAAGCGCGAACGTTGCCGAGGCAATTAATATCCTTTAACGGCCGTAAAAGCTCGCTCGACGCACTAATTAAATAGAGTCCGGATCTCGTGCGAGTGGCACGCACGTGTCGGCACGCGCAGACATGTGTAAAATGCACGCACGCGTCTTCTTCGAAGTGGCAGCGGATCGTGCGATCGAATTTGGCAGCTCGAAATTGGGTCGTTTGACCGAATTCGATAGACTCGCTCACTCGCTTGGTTTGCTATCAATCCGTGCGTATGAATGGGGCTTCGATATCGAAAAGTCTGTTGTTGCTCTTGTATAAAAGGCAATTATAAATATTAACATTGTGGATTTAATTGACCTGGATACATTGGATGCGCATTTTTGCACGCACTATATTTATTTTTTCACGGATGACCAACGAGAAAATCATTTGTGAGAATAGAATTGTATGCATGTAATTATGTACAAAGTAAAATAACATAAAACGCCATTATCAACTACGTCAACGTATTTAAAAAATGTTATAAAGCAAAGATAAAAGAAACAAAGGCTGATTCAAATTTAAAATAAATCTTGGGTTGAAACAATATCAAATTATTAAAGAGTATAAATATGTAGTAAATCATTATGATTGTAATTGTACTTTGCCAGTTGATTAAATATTCAATTTTTCAATGGGACGTTGGTAATGGTTCGCCCAACGAAATTTTTAAAAATAAATAAATTTGCCTAAAATTTTGATACACTATATGTGTAAATAACGCTCCGTATAAGCATAAAGAGAGAGATAGAGAAAGAGAGAGAGAGAATGAGAGAGAGAGAGAGACAAAATTTATTTTCATTTTTAATATATTAGAACAATATAAACGCGCGCTATTTATTTTGTATGTGTATTACTTACATATTAACTCTAGTTCCCTGTTTCTTCAAAATCAATTAAATAAGAATTACACACACAATTAATATTTGAACTCTCAAATGCGTCGCTCAATCACGACAGGCTTTTATTGATTGTATGTATATATATTGAATATATACGGTATCACAGTACGTAAAATATTTTGGCAGCGAATTATCACAATAATATGATATTATTAATATGTATGATAACATATGTAGTCGGCCTTGGCAGTGTAAACATTGGCGCGCTATCATTTACGTACCTCGCTTCGATTCTGTTATGATTCGCGCGACGACATTCGAGCAGAAAAATAATCGTGCGAGTCGAATTCCTTTTCTAAGCGCGATCGCGACCAGTATCGGGAAATTATTTTCTATTATAATATAATTAATAATTAATTAACATTTATAAATAATACATAACTACATATATATATCGCGACGATAGATCTCAAATCACATATTTTGTAATTTATTAATTTAATCAAATAAGAATTAAAGTAATAGAAAACCAAATTATAAATTATTGTTTCGTTGCGATTTTTACGGACAATAATTATTTCTTTAACAAACGCGCGTCAACATTGTTTATGTATCACGGTCTTGTTATCATTTACACAAAGGCACTTGAATAGAACTGTAGTGGGGCGAGACGCTCAAAAGTACGGGAGTGCCGTTTAAAGCATCGCGCGTGTGAATCAACCTGAGAGGAGGAGGAGGCCTAGGAGAGACATCGGGCACCGGTGGAACAATCCTGTGGTAAGTAATTTATTATTTTATATTAATTATTTATTAATTGTACGTGCAATTTAAATTAAGCGATTAATTGCGTAATTTGCTATAATTTGAATCTTCTATTTGTATTACAGATCAACGTAACGACCCTGACATCCTGAGAGGAGGAGGAGGCCTAGGAGAGGCATCCTGCACCGGCGGAGCAACCTAAGGGTGAGTATTTATTATTTGTATATCGGTTGTTAAAAATCGCGTACACGCATTAATTCGGTCTCATTATTTGAATGAATTAAACAAGAGAAAATTAGAAAGAAAGACTTTTACATAAATCCGATAAATGTTTTTATTATTAGAAAAAACAGTCTTTTTAGAATTTATAAAATTATTTCATATTTATGTATCTGTTTTTTATCGTACGCATCGAATATAAAAGTTGGCATGTAAAATAATAATTTTTTTGAAATATTAATTATATTTTGGGCGCTGCTATAATTTGAT
>NW_021848537.1:3528115-3529462 GCF_003651465.1 Formica exsecta
TTTATTTTAATATAAATTACATATTAAAAATAAGATTATATATTATTATTTCAATCAATTATTAAATTTGATTAATAATTTGGCATTAGATTAATTAAAGTTATATTAAAATGATGCATGACAAACTGTTGTAATTTCTCACGACTATAAACGAGCATAAAAATATGCTCATGCACCGGCGATAATAATTAGCCGGCAACGGAAGGAAATTTTCTCCTTCATTGATCTCCGATAGAGGTCAAAACTACATCTCTGGCTAGATGTAGCCGGAATAAATATGGCCAGGATCAACGAAAGGTAGGTCCAACTGGCCCAACGGAAGCAACATGCGGTGCATTTTATTAGGGCACGCGAGTAGGGCACGCGAGTAGAATACACAAGTAGGATATACGAGTAGGACACGCGAGTAGGGCACGCGAGTATGTCACGCGATTAGGATACGCTCCCCAAAATATCGGTGATCCCTAATTCCCGCTGGCTTAGCCAGCAAAAGTAGGATTGTTAGGACTGTTAGGACTATTGTAATATACAATTCTTAAGGAATTAAATGCTTACTAGGAGTTAAAAAAATACAAAGATTATTAAAATATTGGGGAGATAAATAAAAAAATAAAATATAAATAATAAAGAACATGTATAATGGCAATATGATAAAAATTCTAAATTATTATATTTGTTGAAAATATTAGTTTTTATATTCTTTATTTTTAAAATATTCATAAACTTAATAACTTGTGTTTTCATACTAAAGAATCGTTGATAAATTTGGGAAACTATATTTCAAACTTTATAAATATCACGAATATTGCAAATTTTTCTAGTATTTAATAAAAAAATTATTGAATAAGAGTGTGAAGACTCGATATTAAGCTAACGATTAAATATTAGCTTTTCGTTCACGAAATTTGGCGACTGCCTTTGATATTGCAGAATCGCGAAAAAATTATTCTGAATTTCATGATTAGATTTTGATTTCATTGATATTTGAATTTCGTGTCGGAATTAAATATTCGTTAAATTAATTAATTAGCTACATTGCGAAAACACCGCGTTCTTTCCACGTTCTTGGACGCGATCGCTGTCTTAACTAAGGGGCCTTATCGCTGTCCCTCTCGTCAGATAAACGTTAGCAATTTTGCATGGTTCGTACCGGCGAGGACTCGAAACAATCTTCAACGTGGAGAATTATTTCTTGTCGGTTCTTGTAAGATCTATCCGCGACGTCTAGTTCGGTGTTCTGTTGAAAATTGGGGACGTTTGTTGCAGGATTGGAATTAAACCCAGGTTTTCCTGGCGATTTCTGGAAGCAATGGTTTCGGTAGTAACTCAACGACGACTGCCACACTT
>NW_021848537.1:3529758-3530587 GCF_003651465.1 Formica exsecta
TAAGAAATCATTTGCAGGTATTGGACATTTCATTATTCTAAGTGCGTCCTGGATAGTTTTTAGAGATATATATTAAATAAAATACATGCAAAAGTTAACATACTATTTCATAAAACTTTTATAATTTTTTTGAATTTTATATTACAAAATATTATGTATGAATGTAACATAAAATGTGCGTATACCTTAAAACTTCGAGACAAATCAAATGGGTACCTCAATATCAGTGAAATATCGACAAATTAATGTATTTAAATGCTACAGAAAAAGATTAATTATAGCTTAGAATTATTATAATTATGCTTGATATTATTTTGATTTATTTTATATGTTGCAAAGTATTAAAATTGATTTTTTTTTATTTCGCTGTTATCGGGTTCGATTCGTCTCGAACAGTTGGTACCCGAGAATTATTTGTACTCGCACATTTAATACTAACTACATTTAATACTAACAATGCATGTATTTTATTATCCATAAATATAGTCGTTCGTAATCACATTTTCAAAAAAATTGTTATATCCATTTAATTTTCCATAAAAAGATATATTTTTTAATAATGAAAGAACACATTTTCTCGCACAAATTTCAGTCTCGCGAATGAAAGATAATGACAATGGTAACTGTCGTTGATTCGTTACCGAAATCATTGCTATCAGGAGCAGTCCGGAAGATCCGGGATTCGTTCCTTTCTACAGCAGGACCCCTGATATTCAACGGATCACTTAACTTTTCTTCGTAGATTGATATTGCGGGATCCGATATAGAAGCAAGAATTTGATCGTTCTCCACTTTTAGGATTGTTCTTGTCTTTGTCGGATATTAACCG
>NW_021848537.1:3531995-3532902 GCF_003651465.1 Formica exsecta
TTAAGATTGTTCTTGTCTTTGTCGGATATTAACCGGCGTGTTATCTGGCGGAGGGATCTTGATCTGGTCAAATCGTTGGGCCAGTTATCCTCCATTGAACGCGGCGATAACGCAATTTTTTTTATAACGGTATTTTAAGATTTATAAAGTTTTATCCTGTTTAGCCAATCCTCCGCAAAACGGTATATATATATATTATTCTCAATCGCGAAATTTGCATAAAATCACGCGTTTGAAAATTAATCGGGCATTTTATATTCACAAATATCTTATATTACAGACGCGATTATAAAAAACGCTCCAAATGTTCGTCGAAACATTTTTGTTTAAGTATAATAATTATATTGTTCCTCCGATTGTTTCAAAAATTACATGGTACATTGAAATCGAGTATTATGGCTATCGTCTATTTATTTATTCGTCGCGTTTTTGTCGTAAATTTTAAATCGCAGTTTATCTCGTGATTTAATCGTTGATTTACATCGAAGCTTTATCTATTTTTTTCGGATATTTTCTTTGAAAGTCTACGCAAAATTCACCAGTAGTCTAAATATTTTTTTCTACTATTGAAAAATGATCGATAACTTTATTAACGATTCTTTTGGTCATAATTGTTTGCTTTATATAAAATTTAATAAGCTTTGCAATTGCATGTTGATCATCAATCATAAATATCGCATTAATTGTTGCTTATCAGATATATCTGATCTAAAGAATTCTGCATTATATAAATATTTCGAACATTTTCGTGTAATAAATTGTTTTGTATTACACATGTTATTTTGTATTACACTACACATATTTTTAAATTATATTTTATATTAAACTTTGTCTTATATTTTGTAATATATATTTGTAATATAATTAATTCTATGTTACATATATATAATTAATTATAATATATATT
>NW_021848537.1:3534326-3545479 GCF_003651465.1 Formica exsecta
GTATAATATATTTAATATATTTTGTAATACATTTTGTAATCATACAGTATATATTTTGTAATTATATATTATGTACATCTTATATAATTCTTTGTATATTATACTTTTTATTTGACAAATTTGTAAAACCTATTTAAAGAAATCTATATATTATAAGAAAATTAAAATAAAAATTTTTCCTCCTCGATGGTATCTCTACCTTAACGAAGGCATTTGCCGGGTGAGGAGGTTTGAGTACTCTAATGAACCTAAGAGCTATGCCGGCGGTAACATATAACGTGATTTAATCGTTGATTTACATCGAAGCTTCGTCTATTTTTTTCGGATATTTTCTTTGAAAGTCTACGCAAAATTCACCAGTAGTCTAAATATTTTTTTCTACTATTGAAAAATGATCGATAACTTTATTAACGATTCTTTTGGTCATAATTGTTTGCTTTATATAAAATTTAATAAGCTTTGCAATTGCATGTTGATCATCAATCATAAATATCGCATTAATTGTTGCTTATCAGATATATCTGATCTAAAGAATTCTGCATTATATAAATATTTCGAACATTTTCGTGTAATAAATTGTTTTGTATTACACATGTTATTTTGTATTACACTACACATATTTTTAAATTATATTTTATATTAAACTTTGTCTTATATTTTGTAATATATATTTGTAATATAATTAATTCTATGTTACATATAGAGTGAAGAAAGTTTGATCGTTCTGACAATGAGACCGATTAATGACGTCATATATTCCGTCTTGGTTATTACAGGTACCTGAATTATTAGAATAATCAATGAAATTCGAGTAAACGTTCAATTGATTAATCAGGGCAAAGAATCTTATGCTTTAAAGCCAAAATAGCAACAAAAACGAGAGATGCACTTTATATTAGTTATATCATTAATGTATTATACATTTATATTAATCAAATTCTCTTAAAATTTTATTCTATTTTTGATTAAACATATATTCATGGTAAATTGGGTTTAATTGCTCTCAAAGCGATCAAACTTGCTTTATTCGAAAACGCTAAATAGTTACCGGTAGGGTCACCCATGCCGGACAGGTCGAAGGGGAAGAGTCAGACTAAGAGAGATACGTAATTATTATATATTTGTTATATTAATATTTTTGAATAAAATAAAAGTAAAAAAGGTAGTAATCGAGAGAAAAAGGGGCTCTAAAATATTTGCGTACTCTCGGGACTTAGAAATATCTTGATACGTGATACGACATACAAAAAATTGATTTCTGAAAAACGGAAGTCCATTCTACTATAATTTTCCTATAGTTTTGTCCGTAATCTTTTATTTTTTAAAGAGTTTTATCATTAATAGCATTAATTAATTTTTTCACATTTATATGATCGCCCGGTAATAGATATACTGTCAGGTTTTCGTAAAATGTCAAACGAAAAATCGAGATGTTTCTTGCAATATTGGTTGGGGCGTAAAAATTGGGGGTAAAAGTTAAAAGTTTCTTTTATATCTTGTAGAGTGCTACCCCAAAAAAATCTACTCCTTCCAATACTAGAATATATATCTTTATACAATATACAAAAAAATTGTGATTTCCGAAACGCGATAATCTATTCAATTAAAATTATTATATTTTTCCATAGTTTTAATCGTATTCTTTTGAAGTAGTTTTAATCATTAACAGCGTTAATTAATTTGTTCACATATAAACATACACATACACATACATACTTATAAAATTATTTAAATATTATATCTAGTTACCCATTTTTTTCAAAATCAAATAAATTAAAATTATACACACATACTTAATATTTGAACTGTCGAATGCACGGCTCAATCATGACAGCCTTTTATTGATATGAAGTAATGCACAGCGGAATATCGAGATAATCAGCATCGCAAAAAAGAGGCAACAATACTTGCGAGTATCCATTTAACATATCTTTTTTAAGAGTGGACGGCTTACTATTATTAAATTTTTTTATTCAAATATTTTTGAATATAAAATTACTTTTAAATATTTTATATGATAATGATATTTACTTGTATCGAACGATTGATTTAATTCTATAAATGTGCATATTTCGATTTCTCCTTATCTCTTCGGTTTACTTTACAAATATTTCTTCAAATTTTTTTATGTTAGTTCTAATTTATTACATTTATAATAATCGAGAAAAAATTTGATATATGTGATAAAAATAGATAGAAATAAATGTTAAATAATTAATTTTAAGTAGTTAATTTAAAATATAAAATTAAGAAATGTGACTTTTATAACAAAAAAAAAGAACTTGGAAAAAAGAATAATATGATTGTTAAGCGATTAGAAAGCTCGACGGAACTTTTCTCGTCTGTGTACACAGTTTCAACACTTTTAATACTCGCCGATGCGATGAACCGTCATGAATATGCGCATTAAGCTCGCGGAAAACACGAATGGGAGCCCTCTTAATAGAATTTAATCTCATCAACCCCGCTTCAATGTCGAATTTATGTGGGGATGCGTGCGAAATAATTAAATGTTCCGCAGCAGTTGCAGCTGCAAAATTAACGATTTTTCGCCTAGGGTTTTAAACGCACCTATTAACCATACGATAAGCGTATAGTTATCATTTCATAAGCGCTGTATTTTAAAATATACAAATCCAGAAATTCTTCTCCCGGAAAAAAAATTTGCGAAAAATCATAGACGCGCATTTTTAAAATAAATTAAACAAGTGATTAAAAAAATTGTATGTAGAATAAAATAGCTGCGCGTTTAATTATGTTTCTCAAACACACCTAACCTAAACACAGAATCATGAATGCAGTTTACTTGAATCTATATCTAACCTGATGCTCTCTGAAGAAAGAATTTCATAAAACTGCAATTTGTTCAATTTACCAACGGAAGAGTTCCGCACGTGACAAGCACTACAAAAAGGAATGAAATAATAAAACGCGCATTTTTCCTGGATTCCATAACGCATGCGACGCTGTGCATAATGCCGTTCTGAATTATATTCGATATAGATATCTACAGCAATTTTCAAAAATACATGAATAAGGCTTTGGATACGAAATACAAAATAAAAGGCAAATAAGAGCCAAAGCGCAGAAATTAGGCGCAAAAATTAATATTTATTGCAATACATTACAAGGATTGCGAGAGCGCGCAATAAAACGATCAAATCATAGGATAATGCGATTAACTTAACGAAAGGCTTCGTGATACATCTATCAGGATTAATAAATAAATAAAATTTTAAAGCGCAACTTATCTTATAATTAAATCGTTGATATATATTGAAGCTTTGTCTATCTTTTCACGTCTTAAATATTTTCTTTGAAAGTCTGCGCAAAAATGCGCCAGGAGTATTATATATTTTCTTCTACAATTAAGAGACGATCGATAACTTTATTAATGATTCTTTTAGTCGCGATATATTGTTTAGATTATATAAAATTTATTAAATTCTGTAATAGAGTATATCGATTATTAATGAAAAATATCGCGTGATTAATCGTCACTAAACAGGCTTGTTTGGTCTAGAAATTTCTAATAAATTTTTTATTATATGAATATTTTGAACATTTTCTTATAATGCCACATAATAAATAATTTTGTATTAAATTCTAAATTATATTTTGTATTATATTTTTTGTAATATAATTAATTTTCTCTCTCTCTCTCTCTCTCATGTTACACATAGCATACATATGTGTATTGTAAAAAATATTTTAATTAAAAATTTGACACAAATGCATTGTTTAAAAATAATGTATTTATTATTTTTTATATTACAAATACATGGCCAAGATACATGGCAAATAGAATTATGTCAGAAACTGCGCAAAATTAAGGACTTTTCCTTATCAATATAAGACATTTATCAGAATTCGCCCCGTTCTGTCACACGAAAGCAACATCGATTTCTTGGATTTGGATGCTCAATAGTAGTCCGGGCACGAATCTCTCGCGTCACACCCTGTCGGTTTCTCGACCCTTGTCTCGAGTCCTTTTCAAAGGACTGTCGCATCGTGTCATTCTAGAAGATGTCATTTTCTCTCCTCCGCACGCTTTCGTTTTTATTTTGCCGCAGAAAAATCTCGGTTTTACTCATCACCAATCGAGCGATTTTAATGTCTCTCCAGGACACCAGTATTTCATGATTAATACGTTCCTCGATAAAAAATAACTTACCCCTGTCACAAAGATATCTTTCTTAGACGTCTGCTAAATAAAAATCAAGCGTTGGAGAAGCTTTCGCTACTAAAGATTCTCAGAATTCTTAAGAAAATTATTACAGAAATATCTAACAGTAAGCCAGATGCAAGAGATTCTATATATCTTTGATAAATATTGTTTTAAATTTTCCAATTTATCACTAATAAAATTTTTTATTTTCTTGACAAATAAAATATAAACGGAAGATTCTTAAATTTTCGAACTGTTTTATTCGCTTCATAAACGCTCTTATATTCTTGGACTTGGAGTCCTATTCTTGGAGTTCTCAAAGCCATTGCTCCTTGAAATCTTATTGTTAGATTGACGCGCGCTTGTCATTTCAACGGTGTCCTTGAGTTTTTGCACGAACGAGTCCTAGGAAAAGTTGCGTCCTTGTGTCGCAAACGAGAAGCGGATATCCCGCTCGACGGCTTTGTGGCCGGAGGCGACCAATTTCCACCCCCTCGAGGAGCCGTACGACGCTTCTCGCGTTGACTTTGCAAATATTTAACCGCTCCCCGGTCCTTCGTCCTCAGCCACTTCGCCGTCCAATTATTCCTCGTATCTACCCGAGCGATAAAGTCGCGTGCTCCTGATTTTTCTTCGGGAAAAAAATTGTCAGAAAATTAACCCTTCGTTAGGCCATAAAATAGGAAATTATAGTTCTTAATATACAAGTAGCGATGTACTACGCTATGAAAATGTGACATATGAATGATATATAACATATAAAGTTAAACAAGACGCTCTATATTTCCAAGTTGGCGCACTAACGTGCTGTACCAAGGGATGACACTATATTAAAGGATTCGTTCGATCGCGATATTCCGAAAGCGAGGAATAATGTTGCGAGATAATTCACGTGGCTTTGGCGCGCCAGGAAAGAGTTTGTTAACGAGCGTAACTACGCGGTAAAGTGTGAAGGGGCGATGCTGAATGCAAGAGCGAAGCGGAATTTCGCGAGAGAAGAAACTCTTTGCGCAGCTGCGCCCAGTTTCCGGAAATTCTCGTTAAAAAGTTCCCCCATTTCCATTGCCGTTCCTGCATTTTCCGTTGTCCATCGAGCGGTGATTCCTCTCGCTGCAAATCGGAAAATACGATTTACTCGCGCACGCGAATCAATTGTCAAATAAATTCCGCTAATTTAGCGTATTGTTATTTATAGACAGCAACATTTACATCCTGCGTTGATTTACTAATCACTAATTTGTGGGGAGAATTACAAAACTGACGAACTCTTATTGATCCGTGCATTTTTTACAGTTAATTAATATATCAGATTGGAGAATCATATCAAAATTAACAAAATGATTTCCATGCACCGTTCTTTAAAATTATTATAGAAGTTGCCTCTCTCGCACACAAACACACACACACATACACACACCCGATAATCACGCAATAAGCAAGATATGTTTTGCTCGAATTAATTTAACATTTGACAATATTTGTTATAAATTAAAACTAATAACAAATACACAAATTATATAACCATAATTAAAAACAAATAATAATTAACAATAAATAATATAACAAATAAAATTTGCTTTATAATTTTGTTAAAATGACGATAGATTGGTGATACCATTTAATAATTAATAATGAGAAAAAAAATACGCGAAGAAATAGAAAATCAGATATACAATAACAGTGGTCCCATCGTGTTGATTGCTAAAATAAATGGACCACTTTTAAATAACAGACTATAGGAGAATCCAATAGTGATGAATTACCTGCGCGTTCGAAAAGAAGAGATGTAGAGTTCAAAACACAAGAGAGGGATCGCGGCATCGAGCCGAAGGTACAGCGGCGCGTCTCACAATCCCGGACTCGAACCAACAACTCTCGCCGGTCGGTGAGGGAGGATCGATCTCTCCTGCCCTATCGACCACGCCGGGGTTGCACTTCCGCCCATGTCCCGTGCTCAAGGGAGCGACGCATGCGCAGCCGGTGGCTAACGTCGTCGCCTGACGCCAGTCTGTCGGGGGTCGAAGTGTCGGCTACATCGGGTCGGTTGGTTTTCCTCGCATACAACCGCGGCGTCCCAGAGCGGCGCTCTCACCCTCTTTCGCGGTAATACCTGCGCGCCCACCCCTCTCGCGATCCCGTCACGCGAGATTTGTCGCGGTGCATCGACCAGGTTGTCGTCGACGAACGTGTAACGGTGCCAAAGGAAGGGTGGTAGATTGCGAACCCAAGGGTGGAAAGGGACGAGAGGGTTAGCTCGCCGAGGGAAGAAACGCGGGGTGGTAGGGGGGAGGGGGGGATAGCACCGCTTTGCTCTTGGCTCGATCCTCGCTTACCACCTTTCCCGACGGATTTTTCGTTTGCGCCGCTTCACGGGGGCGGCCGTGTATCTCACGCTTCTCCAGCAAGCGGGAACCTTGGTCCGGTTCGCGCAGTTCGACGAAACTTGAAATTAGTTCGGCGCGTCCGATAAATCGGCGTTATCGGAAAACGATTTACCCTCCCCGACTTGACAAAGTTTGAAGAAATATACCCGCCGGACCGGGCTGGTTGGCGGGGGAGGAGAAAGCCGGTGGATGATCCTCGCGAAGGGAATCCTCTTACAATAGTGCTCGGTCCGCCGTGATGAAGGAACGATGATCGCGCGCGTGACTTTGCGAATCCAAGTGTTTTGTTGTGCCGACGATCGGGGATCGTCGATCTCAGTGATCGATCGGAAAAGTGCGAGTCTGACGGAGTAAACGACAGGGATGATCCTAATTTCTATCTCTGTCTACGAGTGTCCATCTAGGAAGTTTGCCGTTGATCAGCAGTGCGATTTTAATTCAATTAGAGATTAATCAAATATTCGAGCTGTTGACTTTGCAGCAATAGCATTGCGTCTCTTCGGGAAGATTTGCATTTTTCGCCGAAGGGATACTGGAAGACTTAAATACAAGAGCGACGCATTTCTCGAACGTATTTCTCGAGCAAGAAGCTGTGCTTCTTTTATTTCAACAACGACGGCGCGCGTGATTTTACGCCCTTTAAGCTAAACAGACGAAGCAGCTGAAGAATTTTCAGTAGTATTTTTATCGACCACATAGAAAAATTGAAGATCTTTAACGCAAACAACAGTTCCACGCGCCACATGTTTTCATTGAAAACTGGAAAAATATCAGTTTCTTCTTTAGCCACGACATTATTTTTCTCGGCGAATTAGCTTCAAAAAGAGATTGTTTGTTGAAAAATTGCATCGGCAAATGTTCCATATGATCGGGAGATTAGTTTGATAAAATGCGACTTTCATTAATTGTTCCGATTAAACATTCAATGGTAAACTTACAACGATCTCTCTTACGTGTAGAAAATCTACATTGTTCAGTGAACCGACGAAACAAGACGGTAAATTTGCAGATGGTTAATGTTTGCAGCTCGATAACGAAGCAAATGATAATTAAGTCTAAAAGACAACAGGAATGTTTTTAATGAAGATACATTGATTGATCTTTACCATCGCGTCAACGATATATTTATATTTCTACGATAATTCTAGTCGGACATCCAACTAAGTATGACTAAAAAGATCTAATACAGAGTAATTACAATTTCCGCAACTCTTTTAGATCGTCGAAATAAAGGAAGATTTATAACTCGGAATGTTTTTCAGTCTATACAAGTTTCGCAGTCTTCCTTAGATCAATTGTGTGTGCGTTGAAGTAGATAATCGAGGACGTAATTTATTTTTTTCTGGATTATTTAAATAAAAAAAAAATACATTGGAAGGATCATGGAGAATCTACAATATTTCATCGGCCACATATGGATTATTTATGCTCGAGAAGATTTAATTAAAAACAATAGTATTCCTCCGTTTTAAACTATATTTTAAAATCATTGAAAAAAAATAGGACCAGGACATTTATTTAAAATAAAGGTTTCAAAGAAGCTATTTTGTAAGATAAGAACAACTTGTGTCAGTGCTTCTACTTTTTATCAAGATTACCTCCAATATATTGAGTCCAGCAAGATCTAACAGTCATCAAACTCTATCTCGAAGAAGATTGATGCATCCAGGAGGTGAATCGGCTTGCGAGAGCCGCGAGATGGACCAACTCGCGTACGTCTGCACTTCCGGTGGCGGTTAAAAAAGGAAATTAATCGCGACGGAAGCCAGGGAAGGCGGTATGAGAGCCGCGAAGAAGTGATCGGCGAAGGTGGTGACGCCGAAGACGTCGGTGATCGCGTCAAGATGACGTCACCGATCCTGGCGTTGCTCGGCTTGATTCTGGCGACCGCCGGCGCTGAGCTGAGCTCAAGGATCGTCAGGACTAAGTACGGCGAGTTGTCGGGCGTGATCGTTACCCTCGATCGGAACCTCGAGGGTGTCGAGGTGTTTCGCGGCGTGCCCTACGCCTCGCCGCCGATCGGCTCGTTACGCTTCATGCCGCCTGTCAGCGGCGCCCTTTGGTCCGGCGTGAAGGTCGCCGATAAGTTTGGACCCGTCTGTTCCCAAAAGCTACCCGAGATCAACGATAAGATGCCCAAGGGCAGGGCGGAGTATCTCAAGAGGCTGCTGCCCTACCTCAAGAACCAAAGCGAGGACTGCCTGTATCTCAACATTTATGCGCCGGTCCAAGGTAATCTTCTCTTCTGTTTTTTACGAAGCGAGAGAGTGAAAGCGGCCGTTGAAATAATTGAAAGTTTACGAAGGTATACGAATGCTTAATTAAGGGATTATTTTTTGGAGCACAAAGAAATAAAAAAATTTATATTCTTAGTAATATTTTTTTTTTTAGTATCCGATAATATTAAACACACAATCTAAATTAAAAAGAATTATAATTATGTTTTGTTAAATCTTGACAAGATATATCGCTTTAATCGTCAAATGCATTTATTATGCGCCATATACTCTAAAGTGAAGATATGAGAAACAAATAAAATACGCTAGAATTCATTCATTAGCTTTGAAGCATTATCGGATCCAATGCACTTTGATACGCAACTAAATAGTAATTAAGCTGTGGATTTAATTTTATTTTAAACGGGGGAATCAAACGAGCGCAAAAGGACTCGAAGGATAAAGTCCTATTATCAGTACACAATTTTCCGCGGAAACGGATTCGATAAACGCGTCCATCCATAGACAGATAATCCCGCATTGGGCGTAGTTTATTTTCCAGATATCCAATTTACTTGTACAAATCGCAACGCGGGATATAACGTGGGTCTCTTTTTATTCCGATCCCTGTAAACTTGTAATCAACACAATAGTAACAAACGCGAGGAGCGTTTGATATTGAGTCAAGTTGCAAATGCGCGCCGATCCCATTTTACATCTCATTCGCCTTTAGCGCATCGGCAGCAAAAAAAAAATGCAGCTTGTGCCTCCAATTACTGTGCAATACACGATAATATACGGACGCTTGTTTTGCGCAAAGTACCAAGTAGATGATAATACCGTTTCCGACGGTAGTTAATAATCCTCCTCTCTCTTGTACGAATCGTGACGTAATTCAGGATTTTAAGATGCGATTTTAAGCGACACGTGACGAGTACACGTTTCGCATAAAGCAGCATATCCGAGCGCTTTATGTTCGTAAAAGCGGAGATAATATAGTGCAGTTTCTAGCGAAAGTTAATAATTATCCTTTTCCGAGAATATCAACGTAAAATAGAAACTAAAATCTCTTTAGATTTGATGTGGATTAAATTTTAACTGTGGGATTTTACGATATATATGTAGTATACGATGGTTCGAGATAACTGCGTGCACTTGACAAATATACAAAAGTTACTATTACGTAAACACTTTTCTTATAACGGGAATAATTTGCGAAATCTCTGCGTCGTGAACGTAACCTCGTTAAATCGGCCAATTATCTTGCGATCTCTGAAGAAGAGGCTCGGGAGAGAAAAGATGACGGGAATTCCTTTGTGCACTGTCTTTTCTCGTTTCTTCTGCATAGCAATTGTAGCCAAAGAAATCTGTGTCGATTCTTTGTCCGCCTTTCATCGACGTTTCTTGATGACGAAAGCGCCTCATCATATTTCTCGCGAGCGGAAGAAGGTGCATTAATCCCGGTAGGAGATACATCAAGCTCGCGCGCGAATCACTTTAATATCGGATAAATATAAAGCGAAGCATGTGAGATGAGTACGCTGATATAACTTGTGATGCACACAAGTCTTAGTATCACAAGTCTCAGTCTTGTTAGAAAGAAGATGGTTAGCGTTATGTACTCTTTGAACAGCGGAAAAATCGAGAGATGGAAAATAAGATAGCTATTCTTATTACCTTTTAAAATACATAATTTGCGTTTAATTAAATTTTTACATAAAAATTACATGTGTAAAGTAACAAAGCTTAGATAAAATAAAATAGTGTAATTAGATAAAACGAAGGTAATAAAACTAAAGTTGATTAAAATGAAGCATATAACGTAGAATACGAAATAAAAAAACTTACAATTCGCTATTGTAATACAAGGAAGGGAGGAGAAAGGGGGGGATTTAAAAATATATTTCCCTTTCTTTTTCTCATATAACATTTTTTACGAGAGTAGGAAACATATTCTGATAATACGGTCGGACACTTTTGCATTTTCTTTCCCTTGTAGAGAGTTACATATAGCCCAAGTACTGGCAAAGTTTTTCACCCGTGTATTGCAATGGCGGCTTGAGTATGCGTGGTGGTGCTACATGGTGGAAACTTAATAAGAAACTTTATAATCACCTCGTGCTTAGAGAGATTAAAGCTCGCGAGGAGTAACTTTCCGCGCGGACTTAAGTAACAAAACTAGATAATAGTTTCGAAGCCTAGGCAAGAGCTGATCAATCTTTGCTATTCCGGAACCCAGGCTTTGAAAATATAACATTAATTCAATTAATTCGCGAATTTTCGAGCCAAAAATCCGTCGTGTTCCGGTATCGGATATCAGGGAGGGAAAAATTTGCGCGCGCTTAGAAAATTGTCTGTCGGAAACGGATGAAAATTTGCGAAAAT
>NW_021848537.1:3545488-3551574 GCF_003651465.1 Formica exsecta
CGGCATTCCCGAAATTTTGTACTATTTCAGGATAATAATTCAGCAACTCTCCATTGTCGCGCGGTCCAAACAAAGAATCCACGAAAGCGACCATTAATTTGCCGATTTGAATGGGAAGTGTTATTTTATAGCCTGCGTTCGTTTCCCATAAATCGCTTTGAAACCGCGGAATTCGCGCAATCCTCTCCATCCCACTCGTTGGTCCACCATCGCGATTTTCCTACATTATTTTCTGCACGCTAAACCGAAAAAAGGTTTTGTTATGATCCCAGTTATCCGATTTATGCTGCAAAGTTAATCCAAGTTCAGAAATTTTGAAGAATGTAGACCGATAATTTATATAAAATACATCTCTTCTGGTATTAATTAAATATTTATACGATATTAATTTATTTTCCATTGATTTTATATTCTATTATTTTCATATATATTACTGTTCTATATTATTTCTTTATTATATTAATTCTAATCATATAATTATGATATTGAAAATTTGTGAATCGTACGGATTGAGATGGGTATTGATTATTACTGTGCTTTCGGGCCGTAAATCGGCAGCTGAAGGAAATCATGGTGTGAATACGTGACCCCGAGAACAATTGAAAAAGCTACATTAAACATGGCAGGGAATGATTTACCGGGGTTGAAGAGCAATCCTCCCGCGTGTTATCGCTTCTTTTCGCATGCATTTCTCTATCTTCCGCTTTTATAAAATCTATTTCGATATTGAATGGCGAAAGCCTGCGGCGTATGTTTTCTCGTTCAAGTATCAAGCGATCTTTTGCATCTCGTGCAACGTTATCGTTATCGCTCTTCCACGATTCGGTAAATTTCCGAGGCAGATGAAAAAGTGCAGAAAATAGTTTACTGTATTTTTGCAATTTTAAAAATACACAAATTTTGTATGGAATATTATGTGCATATATTCGGTTTTTAATATTTTGCATGTAAAACGTTTGTACATATTTTTTTAATTTTATTTTAAAACTTTTGTGTATATGTGTGTAGGATTTAGGTTTTTCTCGTATAATTTATATTTTATATAATTTTATAAAATTGTATTATTTTAATCACGGTGAATTTACATCTTTTAGTAGAATTTAATAACACAGAAATTACAAAAGACATAATTATACAAAAGCTGAACAAAATTTAATAAATAGTTGGATAAACAAATTCAGCGTATAATACATGTTTAATAAAAATCAACATCTTTATTATATTCGAAATATATAAGTAAATATTGTTCAATGAATTTTAATTAATTCGCGGTATAACTGTTGGTCACTGGTGACGTCGAAAGTCTCCAAGATTAGCACGATTAAATAATGTGACTAGAGATTGAAACGAGATATGGTTTTCCGATTTATTTCGAGACAAATGTCGAGACGACTGACTTCAACAGTCCCAATATATCATACATAAAATTCCAAATCGCGGCAGGTCAAGAACTGAGAGTCGATATAAACATAAGATTTAAACCAGATAAATTTTAATTGATACGCGAGAAACTCGATATAATTATTTAATTTATTAGAAAGAAATTTTTGTTCAAACCATACACAAATATATATATATTTTAAATATATAATATATATTTAATTTTTAATTAGTAATATTATATAATATTGATATTGTAGTATAATATTAAAAATTCGCGATATCCATAATTTAAAAAACCTTATTTTTTACCGGAAGGAAAAAATGCAAAGAAGTTAAGAGAAAGAATGAACATCTAATCTCGCAATATGTTATAGATAATTAAATATTAATTAGAATTTGCTTCCCCGACGCGCGATCGTAACACATTACATCGATATCCTGGAGCTGGGCTTTTAAACCTTATCGCGTGTAAACGATAATTATAGGATCAACGCGGCGTAATCCGGTTATTAATTTAATTACAATCCCGCGCTAATTTCACGCCGCGCTGATCATTACATGGAACATAGATTTAACGAATCAATTCCCACATGTAATTTTGCACAATGTGTGCGCTAATATGACCAAAAACTTGATCCGTCACAAATGCGATTTGATTTGTCCGGTCTCGTAACTTTGTGTGTATCGCAAAGTATCGTGATTATTATTTAATAATCATTACAAATAGCCGTTGAGTCTGTCCCGAATGCCCGCTGCCAGGTCTCATTAAAATTACAATTTCCGGCTTTGAAAGGTTCCCCGGGCGCAAACTTTTGCCACTGCAATTAACTTTAATTGCATCTCACTCGAAAGTTATTATAGACCGGCGATTATGCTATCGGAATTCCGTCTCTAAATTCCGAACAACCTGCTTAAGAATGAATCTTCAATTTCGCAATACCGCAGTATTAAATCTTTATTAATTCTGAATTGAATCGATGGCAATCTGTTGAATTGATTTTAATTTTTACTTTATATTTCGCGAAAACATACAATAAGAGATCCAGCAACTTAAAATATTAGCAACGGAAAAATTCAAAATATCTAGTAAGATGTCAAACATGGATAGAAAAATCGCATAAAAATCAAATAGGTCGAGAAGCATTTTAAAAAATTCTGTCTGTCAAGAGTCTCTCTAGCGGTATGTTAATCAACGAGATATATTCAGGGTTAAAAAGTTGATATAAAGCGACTCGATGATCCGGCGGAAGCGACGAAAATGAAGAGTCTCGCGGACTGCTTAATCAGACTGGGTTAGTAATGGAAATTAAGCGGGATTAGTAATGGTAATCGAGGAAGTATATCCTCGTCCGGAACTAATTCCGGTGCTTCTTCCATGCAAACTTCGCGAAACGAAGTGTATAGTTTCACTTATATATATATCATAATATCTATAGGATCCACGCTCATACATACGCTTGTTATATGTGTGTATATATATATATATATATATATCGGGTGGTTACAAATTGCCACCGAGTATCGTGTGCCCTCGAGAAACTCCAAATCTATGACGTCGAGAGTCTCCGCGGTATAGAGTCCTTCGTTCCCCAAAGTTGCGCATTTTTCTTTCATAAAAGGGTAAGTAGAGGAAATAAATCATCTCTAACTTTACGACAGATAATAACTTTACAAGTGAAATAAAAATGTGAGGCTAAAAGCTAGATATTGAATGACAAGTAATATCTCGAAAAGTCGTGGAAATAAAATTAATTCGTTAATAATCGTCAAAGGTTGAATTCCACAGTTTTTTTAATTACAAATTTGAAATATTATCAGGGACTCTGTCCCGTCAAAATTGAGGGAAAGATTAGATGTGATAAAAAGTCGCGGGCTAAGAGAGGACACGGGAAATGAAATTTCAAAGGGATTCACAACGCGAGGAGGAGAGGCGAGTAAATCGAATTTGCGGCGGGCGTGACTGAGGAACGGAAACGAGCGGCTGCGAGGGGTTGCGAGGGATTGCGAGAGGGTGACGAAGGGGGTGGCGGAATTTCGCGCAACCGCGAAACGGCTCTTGCCGCGCGCAGACGATTCCGCGTGTTTGCACGCGCGTTAGCGAAAATTCAGCCGCGAAAATGCCCGGGAAAACTGTAGTTGTTTGCGAAGGCCGGGCGCTCGCATTCCGTTTACTCTTCAGCAATGTCATTAACCCCTTCGTTCTCTCGCAAAGTGTACGCACTTCTAACGCTAACTTTGTAACGGCTGTCCAGTCTGAATACAGGCAAGAGCGAAACGTTTGATATCTGTGCAGTTTTTTTTCCTCTAGTTTCTTAAATTATCTCATTTACTTAACTCAATTTGTTGAATTTTAATTTTTAATTTCTAGTTGTATGTGTGATTCAGTTTTGTACTCTCTTAATCTGAACTAATAAAAATGTGGAACCGATTAAAGTAGTGACGCAAGATTTAATCACAGATCAGTGAGTATTTATTGATCTTTAATAAAAACTGCTCCTCTGTTTTGCGTCTTATTGATTATGGCAGTGAAGTTTTATTGAAAAATCAGTAATAATAAATCATATATTTGCAAGCTTTTAATAGTTTTTTTATTTATTTTGAATTACTATTTTCTGGTATATATAGACTACACATTTTTACATATCTGGAATGAAATACGTAATAACTAGTATCCAAATTCTGAATTATTTATATATTAAATTTTTTACTCTTGATAATGTGTAAATTCACAAAAAATGGACAAGACTTTTGGACAAAAACTCAGATATTTCTTAAAAAAAATTATATTGCTGTAAAATTATATATATATATATAAATGCATCATTGATTGAAACAACTAATATCACTAATTGATTCTTAAAATGAGATTTCACTAAGTTAGAGTGCTATACTTATACCGTCGATTATTCGCTCTGCCTTTCAGTGATAATATATCAATCTCATTTTAAGAGAGTACTAGTTTAAATTGTACTTTATTTATAGACGAGACAATTATCGCTTCTTGGAAACTGTTATCAATACGCGACGCAAAGTCGCCTTGTCGACGTAATCGACGATATCGCGAGAAATTCTCGCGCGTACGGTGAAGTTGAAGGAAAGACGTCGACGAGAAATTAACAAGAGATTAAGGTATCGCCTCGCATTGTTATTCCCCCCGACTCTATCACTCAAAGTGCTTTGGAGGCGGCTTCCGCCTCGAATCCAGCGACTCCATTTAAACTCGACCCCGCGAGTCTACGTCGGGGCTTCCCCTGCGCGAGCTATTAAATGCAATTGTATACCAGAGTCTTCTCTCTTTTGTCGACAAAGAATACACCTTCAGAGGGGTATATCCAAATTCCACCTTTAAAAAAATTTCAATTAAAACATGCAATCTAAAAAATTGCGATTTGTCGATGTGAATATTATTTAGTTTTCATTGATTACCTTGATATTAATATTGAAATTTTATTGGAATATTTATATGCATGGATGTGTTGATATGCATACTGGGAAGCAATATTTCGTGAATCGTAAAATGCACCTGTTTTTCCAATTGAAAAATTTACTAAATTTTTGCAACTATGGATACTATGTATACTCCGCTTATATCCGCGTCAATTTGAATATTTATCCATTCGATACAGGCTTTAAGCTTTTAGTCTCGTGCTGGCATTTACAGGAAAGCTATTACGGGCCATTCGCTTACAATTCTGCAATTGACAGCTCCATCAGGAGGCTGCATCGGATGATTGGACCGTGGAGAGTCTTCTCAGCAGCTAGAGAGAGAGAGAAGCCTGGTCGCACTCAGTGCGACTAGTGAACTATTCTTTACGGCTTTCAATCCTTCCTTAAAGCTCCTCTTTTTCTTCGACCGTCTTGTCTGACGGGTTACGGACACGCGCAGTCTCGCTCCGTGTAATAGTGAAAGAACGATCATTTGATCAGTATTTTTAATATCATCAGCTCTCGGCGAGCTTGTCTTAATTCCTCGCGCCGCAAGAATTACGTTTGCAATCCGCAATGACATAATCCAAAAGAATTGAGATTTACGTGGCACATTTATAAATTTTATTAAATGAATAATTTATGAATATTATCCATACTATTAAACGAGATGTAAGACCCTCCGTTAAATGGCTAGGCAAAATAATTTAGATGGCTCTCGCGTAAATAAGTTGACACACGGATAATTTGGCGGGATGAAAAGGCATTCGCGATTCAATTATCCGCGACGTGGTGCAGTTCGCCAGGCTCGGCGGCCGGAGCTAAATGCAAATTTCGCAACTTATGACGTTCAGCGGGCGTAATTTCGTTGCGCGAACTGTAACGTTGCATAACTTGGACGCTTGACGAACGTGAGTCACGTTTCATTGCGCAACAATGGTCGCCGGCCTGCGTTATCGGAAGCTTTTTAATTACGTTGCGAATTGCCGGCGAAATCAATTATGTGTCTCATTTACCTAGTTTGTCTCCCGTGAACCGTCAATCGGATTGTGTATTCGATACGAATGCATCCGATCGCGACGCGAGCGGCGTTCATTCAACCGAAATTTCCGAATTGTCCTCGCAGAACGAGACATGTTGTAAGTCACGTTCGTTCGTTTTGGGAGGCGAGAAATTTAAGTTGAATCTTTTTCTCAAGATAATTTTTCAGATGCAGAATACCTTTACTTTTTAATGTCGTATCCCAATCTTTTCTTTAATGAACGTTTGATTGAGCG
>NW_021848537.1:3552022-3556009 GCF_003651465.1 Formica exsecta
CTTTAATGAACGTTTTATTGAGCGTCGTGTTTCCGACATTTGTTTTTTTACGAGATTTATCATTGGATTTTTATAAACAGTGGATTCTGATTTAAATTTTAATGTAGGAAGCTCTTCAAAATAATGCAATATTTCGTTATAACTTTTTAATGATGTTATGGGAAGTAGCTTTTTCTCATTTCCAACGTATTTCTACTTTATTTTTTAATTTTTATTACTCGGAATCTCGTTAATAACAGTAATGCGCGACAGCGCATGCGGAACTTTTTCAGAAATCAGCGTTCCGGAAAAAATGAAACGCAGAAGTATTATGATAAAACAGAATAATATAATGCAGAAAATTTCCAATCAAAAGATGTACTCTAGCTGTAGAAATAAGAAAGTTTTAAAAGACAAAACCCAATTTTTAAATTCTGCCGAGAATTCGATGGAAATTCGGTGGAAGCGATTTTAAATTCAAAATATTTTTATCTTTACCAATAGCAGCAGGAGGAGGAAGGGAATGATGATGAGGATCGACCATGGATTTTCGTAAGAATTTTAACGGAAACGACAGGTCTCTCGTCTCTACGTAAAAAGTTTGAATGGCGGATAAAAAAAGTTGAAACGCATGGTAGAAATTGCTTATTACGTGTACAAGCGCATGCGACAGTAGTGGCTGCATTTATATAGCCGGTAGGACGCTAAAAGTAATAACGACTTTCCGTAACTATGTCCTTCTGTCGTGCATTCTACGAAATACGCCCAGAGAATCTAATCTCGAAAATGCCAGCTATGAACTTTGATGATCTCTCACCTGTAACTAACCGATTTATCGTTATTTGGTCTAGAGCGACGGAGAGCAACGATCTGCATAGAATCTAATAGAGAGCGTTTGTCGATCGTATTGAAAATTAATGAAATTGCCGTCGCGATACCATGGCTGGGGGATCACAAACTCCTTTGGAACTTTGAGGTCTCGCTGCTGCTAATTAATTGCAAATATTGTATTTTGCTTCCACCAAGTCAGATGGTATTATATTCCATGTGTAGAGATGTAATTTGCTCTCTCTCTCTCTCTCTCTCTCTCTCTCTCTCTCTTTATGTCGCAAACTTAGAAACAGCAAACTGCTTCTCAAGATATTATATTACATCATAAAAGTTTTCAGATTATTGTTTAAATTATTGGTTAAAATTCTTTCCGCCTTTTTCGAAGAAAGTACGAAGATAGGAAAGATTTTATTATTACTTTCTTTTTTGCGAGAGAAAAAAAAGATTTGTCTCCGAAATGTAAAGATTTATTCCAGTAAGAACTGTTCAGAACTCGAAAGGATCAAGGCAATTCCGAGTTTAGGAAATACTCGGACCCTCGGATCTTTAGCTAAATGGGAATGAGAATAGACGTGGTTGGATATCGATGAAAGAAGTACAACCAACCCTCGTCCAATAGACGGTCACTCTCTCTCTCCTTAGGGACTCTGGAGACCTCGGCATCGGCACGAGTCCCTTTAATCCCGCAGCGGAAAATACACGCAAACTTCGTGGCCGGACGGATTGCGTATTCACGTAATTCTTCGATCGAGGGAAAAGAAATTGCATTTAAATGGGCCATGCAAATCTACGAGGGGTCGGCGAAGGAAGGGAAAAAGAGGGAGAGAGAGAAGGAGGAGGAAGGGTGTGCAGATCGGCGCGCCCTACGTCGTCAACCTGCGCCCCCTAACCGCCGCCGCATTACGTGCACGAGAGAATCTTGTTATGCTAATACGCGGCAACATTCCGCGGCTCTAACAGCCTGGCGTGCGGAAAACGAGTCGCCGATTTTTGCGGAGGATCGCGAGAAAGATGGCGGTCGTCTCTATTGATCGCGCCGCGACGACGCTTGCCTCGTAAACGACGATGTCGAAATAAAGGAGGAATTATTTTTCGGCGTACACGTGTAACTTTCATCATTTCTTACACTTATACGTAAAGGTTAAACGACCGAAAATATATCTAATTAAAATTACTAACATTATAGAAAAACAAGTATATGAATATTAATTTATTTATTTAGAAAAAGCTAGACTAACTAGTATTAGATATATAGACAAGATAAATCGATCGCAATTTTTAATAAAAAAAAATAAACGCACGTTTTTAAGATTCGCAAGATTCTAAAAAATGCGACTCAACTATTAAGTTATAAAGCTCGAAAATATTTGCGGTGACTTTATCTGTGCCCCGGATATAAAGATCTTACCCTCTGTGGGTCCTTTTGCGGAGGTGGCGTCGCCGCTTAACGCCGGCATAATTATTTTCAGTACGGGCCACCCCGCGGTCATATAAAACGTCAGCGCCAGCATGCGCGAAGCATGCTACCTACCCTCAAAAAGGCCGAGAGTGAGGAGAGGTGAGAGGGCGAGAACGGTAGAAAGCCGAGAGGGTGGAATAAGGAACGACGAAGGTCCTGGAAGGAGGTCTCGTGCCGCGGGCGGTAAAAAATTTCTTTCTCCCATTCTCTCATCCGCCTTGTGTATCCCCTTCCTCCATCTTTCCTTTTCTCTCCCTCACTTTGCCCTCCTCCTCTCGGTCTTCTCATCTCATTTTCATTCTTGTATTCGGTCTTCACCCCCGGAACTCTTGGGAGGAGACTTTTTTAATGAGTGTTTGCGGCTTAAAGGGGGAGAGGATGAAAAAGAAGTGGATGAGTGGAGCGCACTAAGGGAATAGGAGCCATTAGAGAGAACATAATCCTTTTTTCTTTCCCCCCTCTCTCTCTCTTTCTCTCTATACCTAGCCACCCTAGTGCGCCAACTAAGCGTAATTCACAAACTTTTGTCGGATTAAAAATGTCCGTCGGACCGTCATGGCTAGTGATCTCTGTCCTCGTTTATCATCATGTGATTCAGTTGCCAAAAGTCATTCTTTCTGCCTTTTCGTAAAACTCTTTTTTATTAATTTAAAAATACATATCTCACACATATCGTAAAAATCGACAAACTGACAAAATTTAACAAATATCAAAATTAAAATAAAATATTAATAAAGGTGAGAAAACGAATCATGTTAATTGAAAATTTTGGAAGATTGGTATTCTTATCTTCTTTAAAATGTCAGGAAAGATAGCCATCTCATGATTGCCATTATACGAGAAAAGGGTACGCGGGAGACTTGACGACGCAATAATTACCGACACGCGTGAGGGTGCAGCGTGTACTCTCGGCCAAGGATTGTAGTAGGAACAATGTCTGTACTGCGAGGGCGAGTTGCCATTCCTCGTTAATTTCATGAGAGAAAAAGCCATGTCCAGCTTAAAAGGGATGTAATAAAGGTCATCAGCTTTGCGCTTTCATTGTCTCGTCCTCTAACGAGATAACGAGAACAATCTTATCGTCCCTGCAACAAGATACGCTGTTTCTTTGAAGACCAAAAGCGGGAATATTGATATGTAAAAGAAAAGTAGTTAACGAGAAGAGAAGTAAAAAAATGTCGGAATGGACATCTCTCTCTGGTAACTCTCTTTACGAAAAGACGGTCCGGGTTCCGGAAGGGTTGACTTTCAGGTTAAAGAGCTGAAACAATAAGGGAAGGAAGAAACGACATTTCCGCGAATTGGGTGCGGAGCGATCGACATGCTCTCTCTAATCGTCTTTGGAACTTCAGGAATGAAGTGTCGAGCCGCGGATTAAGTGAAATTCTGTGCCCGGAGCTAGGAGACGAAGTGAAAGAAAGGGAGGTCGAATACGGGGTAATCGGGGGCGTAACCCCTGTGAAGCGGCGGCGACGGGAATGCGTCGGAGTGAGGATAGGGGAGCGAGAGGGTGAGGAGGGCGAAGGCCGGGGAACTGTATTCCGGCGCAAGTTACTAGGTCCTCCTGAAAACGACAATCACGGACGTAGTCACGGAGAGCTGACGGGGCAGAGAGATTGCTTTATTCCCCAGATTTTCCTATTTCGCGTGAAACAGTCATCGCCGGATACGAGCACGGGATCGTCAACGGTTGGGGGGGGGGGGGGGCAAAATGGGGA
>NW_021848537.1:3556640-3557852 GCF_003651465.1 Formica exsecta
GGGGGGGGTCACAATGCGAAATCGGCCATTGGGAAAGATATCGAGAGGCGCGAGATGCCGCGATGAATAATAGACAGCAAGCTGCATGCATAGCTTTCATAGCTTGACAGCGAGAGGCGAGCGACAAGTAATGAAGCGAGAAAAAGGGATGAATTTAATCGAAATTACAAACACGCGCGTCCAATACTTCCGCTCGCCCCGAATATTGAAAGCCCGAAATATCGACATTTTTAGAGTTTAATAAGATCGAAAAGCTTCGAACGACAATAGATGCTAAAGAGAAATAGTTGCGTAATTTCTCGGATTTTTTTTACAACGAGAATAAGTATTTTCTTTTTCTCTTAAAGTTTTTAGAGTTGATAATCCTTGACAATTTTTACTAAGAATAGAAATATCAAGAAACTTGTCTTAATGAAGGCTCTCGATATCCTGGAAATTTGCGTGTAAAAATGAACACCGAACTGAAAAATCTGCAATGATTTCTGTAAATCTCAGTCGTGAGAATCTCGAGAGGAATCGGGAGTACATGAATTCGAAAACTTCGTGATCTAAGATGACGCGTTTCCGAGACGACGATGAATAATAGACAGGAACCTATTTAGCTTTCGCAGTGCGATTGCAACGAAATAGAGAGGGAGAAAGAGGAAAAAAGAGAGAGAGAGAGAGAGAAACAAAGAGTAATGTAGAGCACGAGATGGTGGGGGCGATTAAATTAGTTGACGTAACGGAAGGTTGTTGCACCTCTCAGCGAAAGCTCCTGCAGGTACTTAACAGAGGAGAACTATATTCCAGGATTTCCATTATGTTGCGCTGCAAAATAGCCTTTCTCGAAGTTGCCGGGGGAACAATACGCAGACCTCCGACAATACCTTACAATACGTAAATTCGCGCTTCCTGTGGGTGAAATCGAAATCGAAAATCGCAGCTTTCGCGTATACGACTCGCAAATGCTAGAACGATTCTCGCAAACCAAAATTTCAAGAACTGCATTCTACGGCCAATAATCCGAATATTCTCTATATCGTATTTCAATAAAGACTCGTTAATATCGTAGACATTATATTTGACATATTTAAATTTAACTGAACATTATCTAATAGAGCATTCGAAAAACGCAATTGGGTCAACAAGTTCCGTCAGCGGCGTTTTCCCGCGGGCCTCGTAAAACAAAGGACATAATCCGAGGATGCAGTTGTTGGAAGATGAGAGAGA
>NW_021848537.1:3558062-3613136 GCF_003651465.1 Formica exsecta
AAAGAGAGAGAGAGAACCGAGGGGGCAAGAGAGTCAAGTCCTCGGAGGATCGGCATTAAGCAGAAAGCCGGGCACGACCGTGACCGGGTCCTCTGCCAGGACCTGTCCTTGTTTTCTCACCTTATGCAAGATTAATCGGCCAGTACGCCTCGCGCGGATAAAATGAATTTTTCATCGGGATCGCGATCCCCCGCCGGATCTTGACAGAGTGCATCAAATCACCCAACTTTTCTGGGGTATAAATCGCGAATAGCGCTCGCTCACATTCTTTTATCGCATCGGGATAACGATGCCTGTTTTCCAGATTCGCGAAGTCTTTTCGTTTCTTGAGACGAGAGAGCAGAACCGTAAAGAGATTCTTTGTAACTTGTCACAGAATTTGCTTCCTTTGAAAACTGATGTTTGATTTCGGGTTGGTAAGATTTGAATAAAAATCGTAATAATAAAAGAATAATAAAGAAAAAATATATAATTAATAAATAAAATAATAATGAAAATAATAAATATTTGATTTATAAAACTCATATCTATGAGACTGTCTTGAGGCGATAAAATTGAGCGACGATATAATTGAAATTTACTGATTAAAATGAAAAAGAAAATAATGGAAATATAATCTCTCGCGTTATATTTTTATCATTTTTCAAGAATTCTCGTCGTTTCTCTCTTTATTCTTTCTATTATTATATTATTGTTAATTATATATCTTTTTTATTATTTTTTCTTATCACAATTTTTAAAATAATTGCCAATTTGAAATTATTCCAAGCACTGTTTGCTTTCTTCTATTAAACCTGTCTCTTCCATAAGTACTCAAATATGATTAATCTCCTCCCTAAAGATTTTTGTTCATACGAGTGGTAATCCTTGGTGCACAAGGACTCGCGCGACCTTGCACGAGGAAGACTGCAAAGCAGTAGAAGGGAAGTTGCGCATTATGCACAATAAAGGAGAAACAAGAGGGTAACGTCAGACACACTTAGCGTCGGAACTTTTTGCCGGCGGGACTCTCAGGCCATCCTTCTTCCCGGCGGGAAGGAAGGGGGTGACGAAGGGATGGCGAGGGGAAAAGGAGACAAATCCAGAGGCGGGATTTAAAACGTTCTCAGGGAGCGTGTAAAACACCGACGACAACGGCAGAGCCGCGACCGCGCAACGACACAAAGTGGACCGGGTAAAATTATTTCGGAGAACCCGCAGAAAATTATTCCGGACATTCTTCATCACGAGAGAAAAATGTTCACCCTCTCGGCGATTTCTTCCACATCCTGGTCCCTCGCCCACCTTTCTCCAACCCCGGCCGCGGCCGCGCTTCTCCATTTGTCAGACTACCAAAAGGATCCTCGAACACCGACGATTATCGAGAAGAGAAATTGAATGTTGATAGATGAGAACGTGATGATCGAATGAAAGATACGATGCTCTCCGATAATTCTTGAGATCGTCCTCTTTGCGATATTATTACGTAAAATGCCTTTTTAAAGATACTTTTTTCACGTCACGTTCCTGAAAAGTCAAGTTTTCAATACTTTGCTTTCTAATTAATGGATCTTCAATTCTTTGAATTTTTATCAATTTTCTATCTAATAGATTGAACTCTCTCTATTAATTGCTCAAATCTTTTAGCATCTTTATTTTTTCGAAAAGTTTCTTTCTCACAATTTATCTCTTTTGAAATATAAAAGTTTTCTTTGTTTTCTATAGATCTTATAATTAGCTTTTTCTTTCTTAAATTCTTAGGCAGCCTTTTTAAATTTTCTTGCAACCTTTTAAATTATTTTGTGACTCTTATAAATACTTAATTATACTAAACATAAATATCATCTGACGCTTATATCCTCTTAATTTGCCGCATCTCTCTTTCCTCGTCTTCAGGATCAACTCGGAATCTCTTTGTAGATGCTAGAGTCAATCCACGTAGTGTCCATCTCGGGGATAGATAGAACAAAGAAAGATTTCAATCTCACCCAAGTGAGATCATGGGACTATTCGATAGCCGCGAATTGTTAAACGATCGTTCACACGCCGGGTGCAGCCTCGCCAGGGATTCACCCAGGTTTTCGCTCGAATTATGAGGACTATACATTCGTCGTCGCGAGTCACAACCGTCGATCTAACGATCTCCAAGTTTGCAGGCTCCCCCGGGGGTCCGCGGGCGAAGTGGCTTGGCTTTTGTCCGGCTTTTGTCGGCGCCGGATCGATCATCTATAAACGGCTTCTCTCGCTCAACCTACGCGCGCTCCATCGAGGCCGCGTCGCGTTTGCGTCCGCAGATCGGACGCGACGTATCGATTACTTCGTCCCACTGCACACAATGCTGCCGCGGATTATGGCACTTGAACGATTTCTTCGAAGCGTACTTGCTTTGTGAGAGTGAAGAGGATTCTTTTCGTCTTCTCTCTTCCAGCTATACATCTTATATATATATATATATAAGTAGTTCAGGGTCATACATTTCCGACCCGTGCGGATGGTCGAGTACAGATGATGATTGCATTTGTCATGTCAAGAAGTTACAGATATTCAACAAAGTATTAAAAATTGTCGATTGATGGCAATCGGTTTTGCAAAAAACAGAAAGAGGGTCTTTGCGATTCGACATGTCAATTTAGCGCGTTTATTTATTTTTTTTTCTCTTACTGCATTTTTTCGCTTTTACTCGTGAATAAATGCAGTATCAGCTGGTGTCACGTCTGGTATACACGACGAGATGGACGCGAGATGGACGAGGAGAGAAAGAGGGTGATTTCGAGGGCAATTCAATATTGACTATTGCCCAATGAGAGCGGGGCGCGCGCTCGACATCAAACGAATCCATTCGCGCACAAGATTCTCTCGTTCACATCTACGCTTTTATCCGCGTATCTCGAACCATCCATAGGAAAACATATAAAACGAACGGACATACGTCAGAAGAGGATGACGTTGGTTTTTTTTTGGAAAAAGGGTCAGCGGAAACCGGCGAATACGAAAAATGCTTCAGAAAGATCAGAGTTAAAATTGCAAGAGTTGAAAATCAGTAAAATTGCGAGCTCTAAAAATTTATAAAAATGTCGGAAAACAAATCTTTGAATCTTTGCGAAGATGAACCATTGAAACGAAAAGATTCGAGAAATTAAATATTTGCGAAAACTATGTGGCATGAGAAGAAGCAAATAAAAAATCCTAGAAATCCAAAGAAAAAATACACTGCCTCTCTCATCTTCCAAACTTTAATACCAAAAATTCGTATTCGTCGTTCGTTCGTTCGTTCGTTCGTTCGGTCCGCATATATCAGCTTCTAGGAACACGCACGGGCAGACGGCCCGTTGTCAGTGGTGGATTATTTAAACAAATGCGCTCTCGTTAACGACGTCGGAAATGTCGCGAGCAGTTACGAGCCGCGTTTACATTAGTCGCTTGTCAGGTGGTACGGGCAGAGGCTAGATGGAAGTAATTTATGGAGGGGAATAAAGCCGGAACACGCTCGACAGACTCTCGACTGATCAACAACGTTATAAACAATTACAGGCATTGATTGCAGGCGCCAAGATCGATGGACGATTCTCGGTAAGATTTATGGTAGGATTTTTCGATGTGCCTTATCCCGTGATCAAATCACTCTCGCTCTCTTTCAGTCGACGGGATTAGTCCTTGACGTAAAAAAAAGAGAGAAACGCTTTAGCGAAGAACAGTAAATTAAAGTATTCATTGCGGCTTAAATCGATCCGTTTTATCCGAGGTCTCCCGTTGGGAAAAGAATTAATTACAAATATTACAAATTTTGGCGGTATTTGCTGACGCGAACGCGAAAGAAATTCCTGTCAGATTTATCACAAAATAAATGCGGGGAATTCGTAGCGGAATTATTGCGCGCGTTTCACGTGTCACGCTTCCGCCAACGTGTCCGGTATGGATTGATTGGTCGGCGGTTTAATTAATGAACGATCGCGATACGATGAGCGGGGCGCAATCATTCCAGGAGAAAAAGCGAGCGCGCTCGCTCGACGTTGTACGATAATTGATGACGCTGACAGAAAATTGATAATTCATTGTTCACGTCCGGCCGGAGCAAATAGATGGGCCGCGTCAGCGAAATAACAGAAATCACGGCGCGACGTTCGAGGTTTGCAGTTTTGTTCGACAATTGCACCTGCGGCCGCCTAGAAAGAGAGACAAAACTGAAGCTAAGACTCCATAATTAATGAACGATCGCGATACGATGAGCGGGGCGCAATCATTCCAGGAGAAAAAGCGAGCGCGAGCGCGCCCGCTCGACGTTGTACGATAATTGATGACGCTGACAGAAAATTGATAATTCATTGTTCACGTCCGGCCGGAGCAAATAGATGGGCCGCGTCAGCGAAATAACAGAAATCACGGCGCGACGTTCGAGGTTTGCAGTTTTGTTCGACAATTGCACCTGCGGCCGCCTAGAAAGAGAGACAAAACTGAAGCTAAGACTCCACCAGGTGCTCCTTTGAAAGAACGCTTTCGCTCTCAATCGATTCCACACTAAATTTAAATATTTATTTTTTTACAATAGATTCCAACGCACATTACACTTTAATATTTTTAGATCCTTAACTTTTGACATTATTTCGATATTAACTATATATATTTAACGACTGATAAACTCTCGGATTCTTCTTCGGAGCGAGGAATCCGGACAGTTTCAAGTTTAAGTTGATCTTTGGGATTTGGAAGTCTCGAATCTATCTTTGCTTTGGTTTCTGGAAACGTATAGGTAGATCCACGGTTCCTCGGAATAACCGAATAGCAAATATAACCAGATATAAACGTAGTTGTCAAGATAACCATGTAATAGTTTAAGCAGGGATACGCGAGCGCGATCAACGGTGAGCTTAAGGTTGAAATTTATGAAGTTACTTAACGATGTGTCCAGTCTTTGGAACATATTGACTTTGAGAACCGCTGGACATTCGCGAATATACCTGTTTCCATTGCTAATAGACCGGTGTATTCGGCGCACAATACTGGTCTTTCATGCCGGGCTTATGTAGGGCTTACTACTTGCGAGTTCGCCAATATTGTCGTAAGTTATTAACGAATTTACCAAGCATGAGATGAAACAGCTAACGTGTACTTAAGTTGTTAAAAGTTTTCAAAATAGAATGCACTTGAATAAATTTGTAAAATAAAACGTTATATCTACAAAAGAAATAGCCAGGAAAGATTAACGCAGAACGCGACAATGTAAATTGACATCAACGAATGAGAAAGAGCGAGAGTTAATAAAATAGAAACTCCAGTCGATCCTTAAATTTCTCTATCTGGGAAACCACGCGAAAAGTCATCTTTTATGATCTCACACAACCGGTTCTCCAACTTTTCTTCAATTCTCATCCTCCGTGAACAACCCCAACACGTTATACGACTTGAAAAAGTGTCGTGCAACTGTAACGCTTATCGCCCTGGTAACTTTCTCTCGCGAGAATTGCGCTATCTAACCCTCGGACAGCGGACGCTAGATCAGTTTTGACCCGTGGTGAAATTTCTACATGTCGCGAAATAAATTTAGAATGGATTTTACGTATATATTTTGTATTTTTGAATAAATTTTTTACTTAAAAAATAGTATTTGGCAAACGATAATAATTGGAAAAAATATTTTTCAAATTATTATTAATATTTTCATATAAATGTACAAACGTAAAATAATTGTTTCCTTAATAATTAACGTTGCATTATTTAGCAATAAATAACAAGATACACAGGAGAATGAGTTTTCAAATTCTAGAGCAATTTTAAATCGCGACAATGCCTGAGTTTTTGCCGATGTCGGTTTATGTCGGCTCGGTTGCGAGTATTCGATACTCTCGCGAATCGCATATCGACATATCGCAGAGAGATATCTCTCGCTGCGGGTAGTGTCGATCGATCGTGATTCTGATTAGCACGGTGGAATACGCTCGTACGAGTATGCTCGTTGATACAGATGCGGGCGCACGCACCGGCGGTCATTGCGGTTTTTAACGGTGGTCGGGCTACGAAACACGCCGCAACACGTATATAAATCCTCGAATTACGCCACGGTAGATCATGCGTAGGTCGCACTGTATTGTTGTTACTCGAATGCGCGAAGCGCGTCATTACGACGTCCGCCACCGCGCACACGCGCGATTGATTTCGAGCGAGCTGCGCGCTTCCGACTTTATTGTCCGACGCGTGCCCGAGACTCGCCCGTCACTTCCGCCCGGCGTAATCGCTTCCCTCGACGCACAAATAATACCGATTGCATTTTTTTGCATCCCGAGGCACCCGGAGAGTATGAGTTATTGTTACGCGTGTTGTGTGCCCGCTGCCTTCCTTGTCGAATTTATCGATTCACCCCTCGCTCGCCTCGTTGTAATGCGCCATTTTCGTACCCGTTTAGAATAGTCCGTAATAAAGTGTGCCAAATATTAGCATTGGGTATTATTGTAACGGACTCTCGAATTGCTTGTACAGCGATTTTTAATATTTCGATAGTAATTGTGCTTTGATTATCGATTACATATTCGAAATGTGAACAGTCTTGATGTTTGGTTAATTATTTTAGTATTTATCATAATAAGTTTTATTAAATTAATGCGCGAATTTACTATATTATATATATCTCTCTCTCTCTATTCTATATAAAAAAGTATAAACGCTTAATAATTTATTACAACATTAATGAAGTAGTGTGTCTTGATATTTGGTTAATTATTTTAGTAACATGTCATAATTAGTTTTATTAAATTAATGCGCGAATTTACTATATTATATCTATTCTATATAAAAAGGCATAAACGCTTAATAATTTATTACAACGTTAATGAAGTAATGTGATAGTTTCGTAGTTTGCGAAAATGACCTAGATAATGGCTCGGCTACTCGGCGGGACGTCGACGAAATTATATAGGGGTATATAGTTGCCGTTCCTTTTCAGAAGACACAAAATGGAAGGATTAACATCCTCCAGCCGACTATAATAATAGAATTACCTCGACAACGAGCGCGGGATTTTCGTGGGTCCAGGTTACACGTCCGCAAAAATACTGCTCCGCGACGCGCAATGTCGGAGAGCCCGGGCGATAATCCGTACCCGCATAAAGTTGAGAATGGGGTAGAAACATGCCGACACCCTCGCCGAGTCATAAACCGCTTTGTACATCGCCCTGTTTTTTTCCGGGAGGCACGTGGAATTGCGATACCGGAATAAGTCCCGCGATAAGTCCGTCTTAAAGTCATCCTAAATTGTATTTTTTTTTTTCTTTTAGCGAATACGATAGATAATAATTTAGAAGAAGTTAGGGAGAGAAGAGGAAAAGAATGTAGGCTTAAAAATTTAAACTTCATTTAAACCGCGATTTATTACAATACCAAATATGCTTTTTATATTACTTTTCTGAATAACTCTTCTAATTTAAAGTTTTCAAAAAACTGATGTTTTTTTAAAATTTATTTTAATTGAAAGAAAAGAAAACGAAGAGACACAGTGTGTGTGTTTTTTAAATTAAATTTTCACGTTAACGTCTTAAAAAAGATATATTACGGAAAAGCATACGTTAACACAACCTAATATGTTAAATAAATGGCGCTCACAATGTTCGTATAATCGATCTTGGCTGAAATATGCGAGCAATTTTACTCCATCAGTTAGGAGGTCTTAAAAACGAACCCGGTAGTCAGAGGGATACAAAGGAGATCGTTTATTCGAAACACAAATATCTATTAATTATTTCCATATTATTCATCGCGGGTGAGTGCAGGTGCTGCGAGGATTATAGAGATTTAGAAAGTATAGACTCAAGAGAGAAGGTGGATCAGAAATAGTTTCCTTTTCCCCTCCCCCTCGTTTATATAGTTTTCGATTCGGCAGCCGTTTTGTAAATGACAAAAGACTTTGGAATTTCGAGGATACTACTTGTATATGCAACTCTGGCGCGGGAAATTATTATACACTCCGTTTTTTTAGGAAATATCACGAGATAAACGGTTTCTGAACAATATTTGATGTAACAAGTTTTATCTCTTTAGGGGAAAAAAGTTGTTCTTTTTTCTTCTAATACTTTATAAAAAGTGAAACGGAATCGATTTAAGTCTGTCACTTTATCAGTTTTATCGGTTTATATATTACAATAAAAAAGATATCGTAATATATCAAAACTCAGAGGGATGGCATATTTTTTTGAAAGAGAAATAAAAGGAGGAAGGAAATGAAGTATTTTTATCGCGATTCGATCCAATTTCGTGCATGCAATTTAATGGCAAGGATAAGTTTCGTAATCTTTGGAAAACTTTCTTATCTCGTTAAGTGGAAAGAAGACGAGATAAAACACGATGACTACAGTATGAGAGCAAACGAAACGGAGTTTCCAGTCACGACTACGATTACGCAGCTAATTGCACCTAATCGGGCCCATAACCCATCGGTTTCTCCGACGTCCGTGTATCTTTCTTCCTCGACGACCCACTTTCGACTATCCCTTTCCTCTTATCTTCTCGCACATTTTCCGAGGAACGTATCTTATACTTTCGGCGACCTAATTTAGATACGCGATAAGAAATGTACCGCCAACTATATATATCGTTGAATCGTTGCCTTCAAGGATTTTATTCCAAGTTTAAGAACTTCTGTACTTTATTTTTAGTCGAGGCATTTTATTCTAATAAAAAAATTACAAGGCAGTAAACGTTATTATTACACGATGATCTAGACTCTGTAATGCATTAGAATGTTTACTAAATGTCGCGTAAAAGCACGTGAAGATACGCGATAAGAAATGAACCGCCAACTATATATATCGTTGAATCGTTGCCTTCAAGGATTTTATTCCAAGTTTAAGAACTTCTGTACTTTATTTTTAGTCGAGGCATTTTATTCTAATAAAAAAATTACAAGGCAGTAAACGTTATTATTACACGATGATCTAGACTCTGTAATGCATTAGAATGTTTACTAAATGTCGCGTAAAAGCACGTGAAAATTTGAAAGCTGACTGTTTTTAGTTTTGTAACCGTGCAAAATATTGCTACGTTCTATACCAAAAGCCATGCCACTTTAGCATATCAATACTTTATTTCAATGTAACAATGTAACAATATAATATTTATTGCATACTCAGACATATATATGAATCCTTTAATTCTCTGCGAAATTGGTTATAAAATTTTCAAATGCTGGAGTAGTCGGTGTTTAACCACAGTATATATCAGTGAGAAAAATACATAATTTCTCGGAATATCATTGTGACTCCTTGAATCTCCCCGAGTTCTAATTCTCGCGACGGGAAACGTTGCACAGTAATTATTTTTCACGGGAGATGGAAATTTTGCTGGGAAAAGCCCCGCGGGGGTGGCTCTCGCCACGCGCTGAAGGGTTCGGCATAATCCAGGCCGTGAAATACGAGACAGTCGCGTTGCCTCGTGAAAATATAACAGGCGACTGTTAAGTAGGAATATAGAGTCCAGTGTGGGCAAGAGCCATCGCATAAATTTCGCGACGTGTGAGGGAAGAGAAAGAGAGAGAAAGAGAGAGAGAGAGAGAGACAAGTAGCATTTTACGCATTTATGGCGAGCATGAAAGAATGTGGATTTTATAAATGAAACATTCCGGTCCCCAGCGGCAGGATGCTGGGGAAATAAGAACAACGGTCGCGCCTGTTACGTGAAATTTTCAGCGTTACTGGTGGGACGCTTGTTAACAGTTTATGGCTGTTTCTCTGCTTCCTGTCCGCACCACCGAATTTATTCCCGCCTACTTATTAACCATCGATAGTAAATTTTCGCCCTAACGTTTCGAAGAAAAACTTAGTTCATATTTATCCCAGTTTTTATACATTTAATAAAATAAAGTTATTTAAAAAAATATTATACATAAAAATTAGACACACAGGACGTTTTAAGATTAAATTAAAGTCCTAAAACTTAAAATATGAATTATATTATGAATAAGTAAGAAAGTTTCTTTGGAGACGTGCCCGCACGCAAATGCCTTGTTGAAGAAATCTTTAGACAAGCTTTCTTACTTTCGCGGGGTTCTAAACTCATATTTTAAGTTGGGACGTTTAAACCTGAAATACCTTGTACAATAATAATAATGTATATGAATGGCATAGAACGCGCGTTGTATACTCTAGCAATATTAAAATATAAATATTGAAACGTTGCAGAATACGTAATCGTTCTTTCATCCAGGCTATGAATTTCCTGCGTTGGAAAATAATCTGTTTCAGATCAAAATATGACGGGCTAAAATTGCCTTCCACGCATTAACGTAATAATTTTCGTTGCATTGAGTGAAAAAGATGGGAAGGAGTTAAAAGGGGAGGCAAAATTGTGCGGGACGTTTCCATCACGGCGCACCTTTCAACCCCCGTGGCTCTTTTATTGGTAGCACAATGTGATTAGAGAGAGGCGCCGATAATAGAGTTACGGAAAGAATCGTCCTGGGATGACAATAAAGCGACGATTAACGCAAAGGAACGTCGCCTATTCTCTTTCGAGACCTCGCGTTTTTTCCTTACGTTCGATTACAATCGACCTAGGATTAACGACTTATGACTCAGCCAGTGCTGTGAAAAACGCTTTTCACACAGCCATTAGCATGCTAAATATTTGATATAAAGATAATTTAATAAAAAAAGTTTCTGGCTAATATGATGCTAATTAACAAAGAAATTAAATAGTAAAATAGAATTATATTACGTAATAATAAGATCTCTATGCTTTCGATATACAATTATATTATTTGTCCAACAAAGATGGAGAAGTGATGTTTATAAGCTCAAATTAGTCAAATTAAAATCTACTATTCACTTATTTTTCATACCACATCCCTTTGAGAGAGAGATTGTTCTTGGTCTCAATTTTCCTACTTTCCTTCAATCAAACTTTTTAGTCGATTCTCCGGCAGTAAACGGCCTTGTCATCGTCGGCCATTGATTCCTCACAAGTTTGGTCGAAGGGACTATTAATCAGACGCTGTCGCGAGCGTGGAGAAGAAAGGACGAAGATGAGACGAAGGACGCAATGGGACGGGACGGAGGGGTAGACTATAGTCGTCCAGGGAGGAGAGAGGGGAAGGTCGAGAGCAATATTTCAAGCGGAGATCAGACCGCGCCGGCCCTTCTCTTCTTCGACGGCCATTAACTCGAATTACGGTCGCTTCGCCGGCTACCTTGAAAAGATGAACTTCAAGACGAGGACGAAGACAAGGACGTCTTTTTCGAAGGCGACGAGCGGCACCGAGTCTTTACGATCTTACCGGCGACTAAAGCCGAGGCCGTAGCCGCGGCTCTTCCCTTTTGCAGGACGTTCCTGCACATCTTCGTCCAGAACTCTTGGATATCTACGTCGTCCACCTCGCTCGTAAAACTCGATCACCGAGCCGTGACGGTTACGTGACTGTGATTTTACGTTGCCAGCCTGGAAAAAGCACGTAAAGGTGCTGGGGTGCTCGCCACTATTTTCGCTGCCACAGAAAAAGAATGTGATAAGACGTGCCATTCGTTCGCTTAAAAGCGAACATTTCAGAACATTGGTTGAGTCGATATATTCGAGAGATTTAGTGTTTAGTGTCAGCGACAAATTTTTATCACGTTGATCAAATTGTTAGCAAGAATGTGTATATATTTTAAATTTTTATTTAATATTTATTTAAATATTTTTACGTAAAAAATCATTTTTTAAAAAATTCAAACGTTTAAAAATTTCCCAATTTTTTCAATTATTATTAAAAATAATATTAATAAAATTCAAAAGTTGATATGTATTAATCCTACAGAATTTTTTGAAGGAAGAAAGTTCCGATGAAACGTAATTGAGAAGCCGTCGAAATGTAATTGCACTCCGACGAAGCCCTTTTCTTAAGCTCTAGATTTTCGTCACACACTGTGTCAATCACGAATGCCACCTAATCAAACTTTGCTCGCCTCTCTGTGTGTCGATTAGATCGGTCTATATGTGAATTGACGAGTACGACGGCAACATTACGGCTGAGTAATGACGCGGAACACCGATCGTGAAGGGGACGACTTAACGGGTTATTAGAAAGCGAATGTACGTAAGGCGAGTGTTAATTGGCGGCGGCGCGGTCGTTTTAATTGCCAGGTTAGCGACTAATTGCCTCACTAAATCCCGGGCTTTCCACTTACAACCGTCGTCGTCGATTCGTCTCACCCGAATCCTCGATATCACGTTCCGCCAATTCCGTCGAGGAAAAAGTTTAATGGTCGACGGAAGAATTAAACAATTAGACGCTGAATTACGTTCTTTAATTAAGGACTTTGGAGACTCCTGGGGCTCGGCGTTGTGTCGGAGAGGATTTCGAGAGCCTCAAAATCCTGGATCATCCCCGGATTCTTCAAACTTAACTCTTTGAGAATCATAACTTACACATTACCTAAAGATATCTCGAACTTGGACTTGGAAGTCGTCGAATTATAGGAATTAAGCCGATCGCAGGCAATTGCAAGTAACAAGCGTAAGAATTGCGCAAATTAAAGGAACAGGAACAAGAACAATCTTGAAACATTCAATTTAACAGAGAAATCTTTTTTAAAGCCAAAGTGATATAGTTGAATTAAAACTTGAGATGTGATCAAAAATTAATGTCGACGCATGGCAATGATACAAGTTACAATGTAACAAGACGAATCGACATTAAAATAGTCTTTTTTTACGACTAGACGAGAGATTGCATTTTTGCGAGACGAATCCTGGAAGAATTTTACGAGCATTATCCGGTTAGCGCCGGAGCCCCGGCGCCGATAAATCGCCGGATTGACCGTCATTTTATATTCACTGTTATTAAAGTCGCGGGGCTACTTCCCTAAAGAATCGCGCTCCCTTCGTCTCTTTTTCGCGTTTATACGGAACTGCGACACTGAGATTCGATGACCTCGATATAAAGACGATGACCATTGCTTGTCAATGATCCCAGGTTATTTCACGCGATGTCTCCTATTGAAACGCACTAAAATAAGGATTTACGGTCACAAAACCCGGGAAATTTTTAACTAAGATCCCAACCAGAGACTGATCGAAAGTTTGTTTACGGAAGTAAGTCGCAGACGTGGTCTCTCTTTGCTTCAGTTCCTTGCTCTTCGGCAATTATCTGCATTAGAATGCACGGGGGATACACGAACTTTCGAATCTTGCAATTTCTGAATTAATAGTTATGTCCGTGAATCTGCTGGAAAAAGGAGATCGATAAAAATTCCGGAATCGAATAAGGATTTGATTATCGTTTAAAAATTTTGTAAATTTCTGTGAAAATTGAATCCTCTCGATCCCAAAATATTGTCGGAAAATATATATATATCTATCACGAAGAGATAAACAAAGAGCCAAATGCTTTCGCTCTTTGCGACTCCTGGACAATTCTTCGGCAACCTTAAAGCATCTTTCCCCGCAACCTCTGAGCAACTTCTCCGGAACCTTTGCGGAACTCGTCCGCAATCCCAGCCCGACTCCTCCGGAATCCTACCGAAAGCCCGAAGCAAATTCCTCACAACTCTAGAACAACTCTTTTGCTGCCCCGGAGCAGCTCCTCCGGCAACTCTTGTCCCGCCGTTTGGAAGAACCGAGTCGCGGCAATAGGAGCGGGCAAAATGGAGCCCGACGACGTTCCCGAACTCGTTCGTACTACAAAGTTACCGCGCATTATAATGGATTTCGCGTCGCGGATACACGAAGACGAACGAAGTTGCGGTTAAAGCGGCGTCGGCCCATCTCCAGTCGAGAAGGCGGCAGGGGGTGCAGGGGCTATGCAATGTTCGGAAAGTTGGCGGAGAGTTTGGTGGAGAGCCCATGGCTCTAGAAGACGGAAACGCCGGTGAGGAAGGAAGAAAGTCGGAACTCTTGCCGATAATAACTGACATTTGTTTAAATGATTTCTGCCTCATTATTCCCGCAATCTCAAGGATCCTCACAATCGCATACCATTTAAATAACGTCCTGTCCTTTCAAGAATATCGCGAGCTAGGGAATGGTTAATTAACTTGATGCTGCAGACATTAATAAATCCGTTATAAAAGTAAAATGGGGCCTTAAATAAATTTCGCGATTTTAGAAGAATTTTCCAGTGTTTCGTGTGATACGTTGATTTTTTTCATAGAAAAAATAAGTATCCATCACAATAATTTAAAAGTTTGTTTTTATAAAGAGATTAAAATTAATTGAGTTTTGTTATTGCTGCTTAAAAATATTAAATTTATTTGATATATCTATTGTACACGTTACATATATATTTTTATTTTATGTAATATCTCTTTTTATAAATTTATTTAAAGTTTCTCTATAAAATGATATAAATTGAAAAATGTTTATACGAGATATCTCGAGAGCTCAAAAATTATGAAATGAAATGAGAATGTAATGTAACTCGCGTAGAGACCGCGCGCCTCCATTAGGTATTAATATATTAAATCAATTCCCACATGAGTTATAATTCCGTGTCCCTCCAACGGCGCCAGATTATTTTCCATCGTCATTGGTTGATCGGATGCATTTGCCCACATATTGATAAATTATAATGGTTCTGATAATACAGAGAAAAGGAGGAAATCATAATCTGCGCATCTCCCGTGTCAGATTATCATTGTGAAATATCACTTTTTCACGTGCCTTTAATATTTATTGACGCTGCAGTAAGCAGCTTTGGCGTTGTTTATCTTCCGCTTTTATCAAAGTTTATCACCGCGAATTCTCTAATTTATTATTGTTGCATTATTTTATTTGAGGGGGATTGTTATTCTGCAGTTTATTTTTATCTCAAAAATTTTGGGCGAAGATTCTTTAAAAACGTAAAAAGAGATTTCTTCCTAGAATCATTTTATAAAACTGAAAGGATTATATATCTTCCTTGTGTATGCCGAGTGCGTTTGCTACAAAGAAAGATTTATTATTGTCATATTTATTCTCTCGAAACCTTGTCAAACTCACGTTATTTATCGCAACGTACTTTTTACTCCCCATATTTCCAGAAATTTTTCAGAGGCTTCGAGAGGCCCCTATCCTAGTCGTACACCTATCCCCACGATTCTGCAAGGTTTCCGTCAGCAACGCACTTCCGAAAGAGTCTCCTCCTCCTCTCTCCCGTTGCTCGCAGTTTCTCGATTCCGGCATCGTCGATACTAACGTTAAGTGATTTCTCCAGAAAGAAGGGGCAAAGTTTCACGGAAATATCGCTCGCGCGGAGGATTTGCGATAGAGAATTTATTAAACGTAACTTCTTCGAGCCCGCGTTTAGCGCGCGCGATACACCTCGTTCTCTCGTGATCAATTATTCTCCCCCCTCCCTCACATTTTTCCAATCTCATTTTGTCTCTTTCGAATCGACTTCTTACTAGCGGATTCATCTAATGCGGGGATCGATTATTAATCGAGCGTGAGATTCGTTTGGAAAAAGCGACCGCGATTTCGACCTGATCCAGCAAACGAGTTCTAGCGGCAAACAGGGTGGTTTTATCTCTAGTAAGACGAATTGAGAGTTAGGATATGAATTAACGAAAATGTCAAAAACGACTGAGAATAGGCGAAAAATTGGACAGTACCAAACATGCAGACGAGATGAAATTTTTCTCAGAGTTTCTCTAGAATACAATTTTTATTTGCGGAATTCTTATGCATACTAAATATTGTAATATTAAAATTATATAAAATGTAATAATTATAAATATTATATAAAATGTAAAATTATATTTTGACAATTTTTCTTACCAACTGTGGCGCATCTCGGTGAGAAAAATTCAAGGAATTCCAATATAAAAGGTGCCTGAAATCCTGCCTGCACCACCTGCTGTCGCCTTCGTCTCCTTGTTCAATCATGATGGCTATTCCCATGATGTCCGTCTCTCGTTTGCAGGATCCCTCCTCGCACGAATGATCCCGAGGGATCTTGGGCGTTTTATCTCCCGGTGAAGATGCATCTGCATGTCCTTTGATTAGATGCAGAAAAATAGCTCGACATCTAGATCCGCGTAAACTGCTTATGCTATTGAGAAAGAGAAAGAAAGTATATAATACAATTTGCGTTATATAAATAAAAATAATGTTTATATATTATTTATATAATCAAGATTATGTTTTTTATACACAGCTGATATAATCTCTATGCGCACTGTGTTTGAATCATCAATCATTTTTATTAATGCGGCATCTGTGCTTCAAAGAACTCTATAAGATCGAGAACGTGATAGTAATGGTGATTACGCTGCTAGTTCACAGTAACTAGCTATGATTCTCCGGTAGCGGCGGCGGCTTACTTGTGCTTAATTAAACGCGCGATATTTCACAGATAAATAAATGAGCGAGCGGCGGCGGCGGCGGTGAAATTGCGAACACAATATATCATCATTCGCGCGAGAGTTACGATAGAGACGAACGTGATTTCATAGCGGCGAGGCGCGGCGCGTTCTTATCGATTTTAATTTCATGCAATATTCAGTAACCGTAGTTACCTTGCCCCACGCCACTTCATCGAAAATTCAAGCTCCCGCACTTACGTGGAATGCAAAAAGTCAAGGGTCCGCATCAAAATTCAACTTTTCTCGTTGCGGATTTTTACGTTCTACAATTCAAAGATCTATTCGCGCTCTCTTGTACCCGCGGATTCAGAGAAGAGAGAGAGAGAGAGAGAGAAAATGCGTAAGATTTTTATATCCCTGAATTGTGAAACCACGGAAGAATTCGTCGTGGAACTCAAAGTACGAGAAATACGAGAAATTCGCGTTTCGGCATTAAAAGCTTTATAGGTTGCTTAGAAATATTAAGATGAATTTTTACAAACTTTTTGTAAGATATTTTATAAAAAAATTGTGCAAAATTTATAATATTCTTTGAAATTTTAACTTTGAAAAGAAATTTTGAAAAGAAAGTTCAATGAAATTAAATTTAGATCTATTTATCTTTATCTTTTTTTATTGTATATGATTCAAGAATAATATTCTATATTTTATAACATGTGTTTCAAAGATAATTATTTATGTGTTTATTTATTCATTTATTATACAGCCGCGATAATTTGCTCGTGATTCTTCGTATCGATTATCGGATTGTTGAGTTTTTCCTAAAGCGCTGTGATAAGAGTGCGTGTAACTCTCTCGAAGCAGACGATTGCGATTATCGAGGCGCTGTGTATCCCGAAGTGGCGAATAGCAAACTGGATATAGGGAACAAACCTCCAGCTCGATCAGTTGATTTACTTTTGTACTTCGAAAGCCGATAACTCACAACTAGGTCGTTCCGATCGGCCGATCAATGCACACCGAATCATATTCCGCTAGTACAATTTCGCGTTTTGGAAAAAAATAATCCAGTTTGTCGAGACCAATCGGCAGGCCGCTCAAGTTTTCATGAATATTTTGCATGCCCCGGCTTCCTGGAATTGCTAATTCTTCAGGATATCCAGCGAGCACGCGTATACAGTGACGTATAATACAATTCTATATTAATAGCTTCATGCAATAATGATTTTATCATTCATACAATATTATTATACAAACGAAAATAATAAGGGAAAAATCAAGATTTAATTATCTCTCTCTCTCTCTCTCTCTCTCTCTCTCTCTCTCTCTCTCTCTCTCTTTCTCTATTTTGTTGTCTCGCGTTGATAGATGTCTGTCAAAATGACTGATCTGAAATCTTAAGGCGGACGCTGCATCGAGTGGCGAAGTGCCGTAATTGCGGAACTTTGAGCGCGACAGACAGGCGCAAATGTTCTGCGCACGGTGTTTACGCGCGACCGCGTTAAATCGCGGCGGATGTGTCGTAAAGTCGGTTGACAAATTGCTCCTGCGGTCATGCGGAATGGCCGCCTGTTCGTTCATCCCTCCGCGGACGTGTATTCCTCGCGTTTATTCCTCGCGGCGCGCTTACGTCAACGATTAACGCCTCGCGAATTCCCGGCTTAAATCGAAATTTACGACTGATGCCCTCTTACGTCAAATATATATCACATGGGAAATTTATATTACTTTTTTTTTACGGACATTTTCCAATTTTTTTAACTTTTCTTTCCATATATACATATATATAAATCTAGAGTTCGAGGTTTCACGTTTTTTTTTAGAAAGGGAAACGACTTGTGTATATGATATATATATATTTATCATGTTAGTGTTATATTTTATTATCACATTTTATTTGCTCTACGCTGATTTTTATCACCAATTTTTATGATAATTATTTGTAAATATCATTTACTTTACATTTTAATAGAATTGTTCTTTTCTTTCTTAATACTTTAATTTAGAATATTTCTAATTTTTACTTTCGCTGCTAATTGTTTTTCTCTCTCAATTCTTTTTTCGTTTTCCTCCGTGCTTTTTGCATCCGGCTACTCCATTACCACTGATGCCACCGACTCGTCACTGTCAACATTGCTATTGCCAGGAGATGTATCGCGAGGATGGATGAATAATCAGGAAATAGAAGTCGAGTCTATGTGCATCGTGATAAAAACATACTGCTTATTCGAGACGTCTATTTGTGCCAAATGTACATGTATAGTTGCATCATCTTTGTAACAATTCTCATAAATTTGTTATTTAACTTCATCGCATAATAACTTATATAATCTTAATAAGTGAAATAAGAAAAAAATTGAGAGAGAGAAAGAGTAGAATTCTCTTTGAATATTTAAATGTCTTTAATCTAGAATTTCCTTCTATTTACGAATGATATAATCCTTTATTCTATAAATTTACCGACGTAATAGAATTCTTTGATCACTCAATTTTGCAATCTGTTTAATTTTTAAGTAACAGTAATTAAATCTGTGCGATGTCTGCATATTAAGCTAATCCTTTAACTTTAGCTGGAAATTCTAAATTTAACATACCGATTGCTAGAAAATTAGGAACTTTTGGCTAGAGTTAGCTCCTCGATTCCTGGCAAGATATCCTTTGCGGGGGCCGCATACTTGATCACACACGGACTTATTAAATCGCTCCGAGAGCAAGCGATTATGAACGCTTCAAATCCTTGAACACGGTTCTCGATTGATATCCCTTGGCTCGTAACGATCCTTAGATTCTAGGAGCCCGCCTTATTCGCAATTCCATTCGTCCTGCCTCTCTCGACAAATACGCGTTCCGGGAATATATCTGTTCGTCGTCCCCCTCGATTAAGGCCAAGACAAATGGAAGCGGATGTCGGTCGGAAATTAAAATCTCGAGGACGAGCCCCTCGTTAAGCTGCCGGCGCTCGCGCTGGTCGTTTTCGACTGCGGTTCAAGTTCGATCGCTCGCAAACCAGCCATCGCGGCAACAGCTTGCCCACCGAGAGGAAAACTGTTCTCCATTAACGTCGCGCCGCCGTTATGGAATTATAAAAAGATCAGTGTACTCTCGCTTCTTATCTTCCCTATTTAACTTAAATTATGCTGCGTTCGCTCTTTTTCTGTTTTATCCATTTCTTTGACGTTACTATTCCATTAATTATATCTATATATTATATTGTCTATATTTTCTATACATTTTCCTTGAAAGAGAGAGTATTTAAACATACGGATATATGTATAACATGTGGAAAACTTTTTTTTTTTATGCTTCTGTTATGTTAAGCAAATGTCAATGCAGACTGTTACTCTCGTACGGGGGTGACTTCCGCCGCATACTTTCTCTACATATTCATAAGCGAATGTTAATCGCACATTATGCACGTCTTCGCTTGTTTTTTCGCGGCGCATAAATTTTCCTCGACAATCTCGGAAGCGGGTCAACGAGCGAACCGTCGAAAAAGAAAAAAAGAAAAAAAGAAAAAAAAGCAACCGGCGAAAGATGCTCGCTTGCAATTTTCTATTTTCTAATATTTCAGCCGGCATGTGAGTGGCAATACTTCGACGGCTATTCTGATGACGAAAACGCTGGCTGATTCATTTTTCTCCGGTCTCAACGAGCGTGTAATTGCTTTTTAAATTGATTAAGGAATGATCGATCGAGCAGCAGCGGACAACTGATGCTCTTTTACGCAAAGCCCATGCTGTATAAAAATAAGGAAACAAAATTTATAATTTTTTGATGTGTGTGTGCGCGTGATATATTTCTCTATATTTATATTTTTGTATATTAATTTATTTCTTAATTATATAATACATAATGTAATATACACATAAATATGTTATGTAAAGCAGCAGAGCATTTACATTTAATTGAAAGCATTGAAACAATGCAATTTTGTAAATTTGCGAAATAGTTTCTAAAATTTGGCGAGAAAAATATTTGGAGAATACATTAGTGCCGTTGATCCATAGTTATTTAACATTTGTTAGGTATTGTCGAAGTAATTTAATGAACGACCCATTTCACAACGAACGCGCATATTCGAAGGAAAACGCGGGCGTAATTACACGGCAAAATGGGAAAATTAAATATTGCCGCTCGACATGGCGCTCTCACTCGCGACATGGGCATAAATAACGTTGCATAACAAATTAAGCGTGATTTTACCTTGCGAATTCACGGGAATATTGTCATTCAGCAGCTCAATGGCAAACAAAAGATATCATTTTAAATCTAAGTTTAAATTTTTTGAATATAGCCAATACATTAACTCAATAAAAAAAGATTCAATTTCTATAGAGATTTTCAAAATTATTTGTGAATTTCAGATATTATAATATATTAAATATACAAAATTTATATGTCAGAGAATATTTTGCTTTTAATTTCCAATTTTAATTTTCATTTAATTTTCATTTAATTTGAATTTTAGTTTAATATTTTATAGTTTAATTTTCAATTTCTAAAGTTAAAAATTCTTGTTTTTAAAATTAAAATTTAAATAAAAATCTATATACAAGTCTGCTATATTTTTCCAAGAATTTTTAAAAATGTTTCTGTAGAGACTTGAATATTTCTTCATTGGTTGGAATACAATGTAAATTTTTAAATGTCAAGATATATCAGGACAAATTTAAAAAACCTTCATTAGATCAAACTTAATGTGATAAAAATTTATAAATTCTGCATATTTCTAGAAATTTTTTGTGATCTTTTGGATTTCTCGAAATTATTTCAACATTTTTTTATTAAAATGTATAAAAATTACATTAAAAGTTTCGTGCATCTGCATGGCGAGCGACGCGAGATGATCAAGCGACGCAATGACTGAGGAAATGGCGAAGAGTTGGAACTAAAGGGAGAAATAATGCAGATTGCAACTAAGCGATATTCTATGCAAGATGGCTGGAGAAATATTAAAGAGGGGAAAGCCGAGACACTTTCTCTCTTTCCTACTTAATTCCCGTCTCATCTTCTCTTTTACCGTCCTCATCCCTTACTCTTGGGCTCCACCCTTCCCGTGGCTTCGTCCTCATCAGTCTTCGTCGGACCATTCTTCGCGACAACCTGACCACTTTTCTTTCCCCGATGAGCATCAGAAGTCTTGCGAGCCCTGACGATTCATCATTATGCCGACGTTTCTACATCCCCCTCTGGCACGTGATGTAAATATCTCGAGGTGCGAAACAAAACTAATAGTCAAACACAAATTGTCAAGTTTTTGAATTCGTTTGCAATTATGTAATAACTGAAACACGCGATAAATTTATTCGATCTGGAAGGAACAAAAAGACATTTCATCCGATTACAATACAATATGACGTAGCGCATACAAATATTTTTCTAATATCCTTTACACACATCTGAATTTTATATCAATATACTCGATCCAAGCATCCTGACATAAAAAAAAATTATAACATTTGTATACACAATAAAGCAGAATACCATAAACTTTTTACACCGAGCAAATTTTCGCACGCGCAACGAAAAGTATTAGATTTGTAAAGCGATTTTCTTTGCACCACGAAATTTCGAGACGACTCAGCTCGTCTGGGATCTTTTCTTTTGTGAATTCTTTTCGCAATAATACAAAGTTAGCCAACCAGTTAGACGCCAAAAGGCGGATACAAAGAGAGTATTCGCTTGTGTTTGCATTGAGAGCTCTCACAGTCTTCTTGATATACTTTTTGAGGTAAAAAAATTTAATGTTTCTGCTGAATTTTTCGATAAAACATTGGTAAAATTAAAAATAAATGTTTCTGACTTAACACACACATACACATCTGAATGATGTTCATTAGAAAAAATGTTACTGATACTATATCGTGTTTATCAACCGCAAAAGTATTCTCCATCTGGCAACTCGACGATAAAAAGAACGCCTTCTCGATAACACTGTCGTCCATCGATCCTGACATTTCAAGCAACGGAAAGGGCGGCAAGTTCTCTTCCCTTTTTCCGAGTGGGATGAAGGGTTGCGGGGATTGACGAGGGTGAAGGGTGGGAGGAAGGGAGAAACGACACGCGGGGTCGGTTGTATCGGAACGTCGTTAAGCGGCAGTTGGCGTCCATCTTGCGGAAGCTGTCTGGCCGGTCGGCTTTTTCCCGGCGTGAGGTAAGAACCGGGCAAGAGGAAAGTTCAGCAAGTAATATAACGCCGCCGGCCGCGAGGCGGAACGTCCGAACATGCGATTTATCTCGAAACTTGGCGCGTCGAACTCGTCGGTTGTGGAGTATCATTGCGAGTGAGAACGATGCGGGGAGAGAAGCAACGGGGGCGCAAGCGCAACTTTCATGGTGGTGCAACCCTATTTTGAGGTCAGTTTGCAACTTTGCGCCGGTGGAAAGGAGGGGGTGGGAGAGAGCCCAACAAGCGGCGCGACCGAAAGACCAACTTTAGGATGAATCGTCCTCGTGGAATTCACTCTATCTATTTTGCTTCCTGCCCCCCTCTCTCTCTCTCTCTCTCTCTTCCTATTTTGTTCTCTCTTCCGGGAAATTCCGGAATTCCGACCGATAGAACTCGTGTCTTCGATTTCTTCCCTCTCATTGCCAATCGCCATTGCTGATCGGTCATGAAGCAACTTTTCAAGAAACTCGCGGGCTGTTCTGTATCGGACTTTAAACTGGATTAAAAGACGATTACTATTATGTCACGTCGGATTAAAATAATATATAATACAAACTTTAATACAAGTTATTGTACTATCGTAGAAAGACATGCGTTCGATAAACCAGAATACCATGATTGCTGACTTTGGTAAGACGGCGGCGAGCTGGGAATCGACGCAATCGTGGCGACAGATTGAAAAGTTCGCACGATATTGAAACCTCACCCTCGTCCTCTCTATATATCCTGCCGTTCTCGTATTCTAATATTCTCTGCGGTATTCCCGTAAGACGTGCGTATATGGTGCATGCGCGTGTGTGTGTATATATAGGCTTGCGAAAGAAGTTGAAAAAAGTGTAGGTCCGAGACGGGAAGCGAAAGGATAAGGAAGCGCGACTTCGCTCTTAAGGACGATAATGCAGAGGTCGTGCGGCAGGACGAAGAATGCGTCTGCATACGCTCAGGGATAACAATAGCAAGGTTCTCTTCCTTCCGAGCTTCGAATGCCGATGGGAGAACCTTGGAAGTTTTGGAATACCAAAGATTTCGTACTTCGTAAGGGGATTTAACGAAGATCCAGAGCGAGATGGAAATTTAAAAGTCCGAACAGAACATAATCGCAGAACTTTCGAAGAGTATTTAGTTGAGACTTAAAAGTCTGATCTTTGCGATTTTTACGGATTATTTATAGATATTTTAATTTTTCTAGATTTTAAGAAAAATCGTGGGAGTATATTAATTTTTAAATCATAAACTCTTGAATTTCTTGAAATTATAATATCCCTCTCCCCCTCTCGGATTCTCACATTATTTGTATTTTCGAATAAAAATTTTGAAAGTTTTCTCGTTAATTTGTCTCTAAACTCAAGCATCGCAAGCGTGTTTTTACAACTAAAAAAATGGTCTTTGTCGTCGCACTTTCATCTATAAAAATATTTTTCACCGTTTTCAAAGAGTTTCAAAAGGACCCACGTGTTTCCGTGCCGCACAATACGAGCTTAACGAGATTGGTTTCGGCGGCTGACGTGGACGAATAGCCGGAGTTACATTCAGTTACATGTACTTGCAAGCTTCTGTAACACGAAGTCCGAATTGCGTGATAGATTCCATCCTGTCGACGAGAGACTACTGCGCTTTTATTAACTCTTCGTCCAAACCCGTCATTCTCGACAAGTGAAACCTTTGTGGTCCCATTGTTACATTGCATGTCAATTTTCAATAATACCTCGAAAATTAATCAAACTGTGAAGTCTTATAAGTTTTTCCCAATATATAAGTTCATACTAAAATATAAAGTCAGTCTAAAGTAAATTAGGTAAAAAAGAAATAAGCACAGATTATATTTTACAGTGAAATTTAAAGTTAAATAATTAAAGTCTCAGATAATCCTACATGATGAAAAAATTTCAAAAATTTAGTTAAAGGAAAATTAACTTACTCGCTCGGGGAAAATTGAGATTTTTCTCTGAATAAATAGTGAAAGGATTAACGCAGCAAGGGGATAAATGTCGCATGTTTGCGTGCAAGTATAACGAATAGTTGATAAAGTACGCTGGGTATGCGATAAGCAAAGGGCAAAGACCGCACACAACGGGATGAAATCTCTTGAAAATATTATCCGTGTAAACTTTGGCGTAGGAGAATTTTTGATTAACATAATAATTAATACACTCTATCATATTTTTCGTGCAACAAAAATGCCATTATCATTATTTTATCATTATTTTTACAGTTATTTATATGGTTATTATTATTATTTCTTATGTGATATTTTTATCTTATATTTTATTTTACTATATTTTATTTTTTTAATTTCTACTTTAAAATTTATTTATTATATCTATATTATATATATTACCGTTTAAAAGATTTCTTTATTATTAATTTTCTTCACAAGATTGCAAGAGAGTTGTTTCAAGCGGAGATTCGATTGCTTCAATTGTTGCAATCGAGATCACTGTTTAAATTACGTAATTACATATCTTGCTATTTAAAAAATTTTCATTTTATCCGCGCGGAATAAATATTAGAAAGGCATTTGAGCAAATATTAAACATGTCATATACCATGTCAGCATTTCACCTATCTAACGCAATAAAGGACACATCGGCCACTTTAGGAAGTTTTATCCGTCGTACTCGGTGGATGAAAATTTAATATAAAAATTTGTACAGCACAATGCCAGCGAAACAGCCGGCATTCTTCTTCATAGAAAGGAGAAAGATAGGAAAAACTCCCGTCCATGATATCCGCATGTAGTGTCGCGGAAGAATTATATCAGTCAATAGCAATAACAGTCAATTCTTACCTTTTAAATTACAATCTTTTTCAACTTTTACATCCCTATCCCCATGTGATTTTATTAAAGATCAATTTTTTTAATGTTTTAAAAAATTTATAAATCTTAATATTATAATACTAATTCTCTAATTTCTTCTCTTGAATCACGCTGATTCTGCGACATCAAGAATCTCTTGTTAACAGTGGCTTTTACATGGTCTGGTATTTGAATGCCTGGATTCACGTAGAACAAAGTACATTTCGTCTGTACAGTCTGCAACCCTCGCGACCTTTGATCCTCAAATGTGTTTGCCAAAAGATCCTTTTTGCAACACATTCGTATGCATATCCTTTGTAAACTCGGCGCTTCCGTGCAGCGTATCGTAAAATCGTTTAGGGACGGATGAATTCTTTTTCCTTGCAGGACACTACGAGAGATAAGAAGCAGGAAAGCGTTGGGCGGTCGAGAAAAAATTGCGAAAATATTTCATACCCGGGTAAAGAGCAAGATTGCAACATCGGCCGGAAGGTGCAGAATAGAGAAATGGTGGAGCAAAGAAAAAATATGAACAGGATGCTTAAATCAAAAAGATATCTGATTAAAAACAGTGCGAGAGAAATGCAATAAAATCTTTATTCGCGTAAAATCCAACTCAAATCTTTTCATATTAAATAATTTGCCATAATAGAATATTGTCTTAAAAGGATATTTGTAGGATTCAAAATCTTTAAGATTTATTTTCACATGCACATAAAACTTTTTTTATAGTTAAATTTTTATAGATATAATTTGTCGAAGAATTTTAAATTTATTGAGAGAGAATCTTCAGTGTTTGGAAAAATGATTTTAAGAAACTTTGTTGATTCTGTAAAACGTAGAATTTTTTTAAATAGATAATTTTTTGAAATTTCTTAATTTTTTAATAATAATGTAAATTACAAATGTCAATTTTAATTTAATAATTTTAAATAATATTTCAATTTATGCATCCTCCTTTGTTCATCTTGCGTTTTCTAAATTTCTCATCATACTTCAAGATCTTTGAATTAATGTAAAACCTTTGAGTTTTCGAGCCCTTGACACTTTGTTCACATTTCACGAGGAACACATATTCAATTCCCTTCGCAAAAACATACGACCCATAAATTCGGTGAGAACAAAAAAGAGGCGCGACGGTGCACACAAAGTGCATCGAGGCGAGCATCTGGGATACTTCGCAGCTGCGAGATGTGTAAGTCTCAGCAGAAAACGTTCTCATTAATATTTCGCGCCGTCGGCTACCGGAAGAGACGTTGCCACCCCCATGCGCAACACATAATTCCCCTCATATATTTGCGCCACTCGGTATATCTATCTCGCGCCGCGGGGCATTTCTCATTGGCACCCAGAAAAGAAGAAACGGAAAGATAGACAGGAAGAAAAGATGTATAATGAAATAAAAGAGAAAGCTTTGAGATAAAACAAAACCCGCTATATAAAATTGAATTAATTATCAACTTTATTAAAAAATAAAAGAGTATATAAAATGTATTTTTATAATAATTAATAAATTTTATATATACTTATTGTTAGAACAGTATGTATAAATTTTTTAAAACTTTTAAAAATATAAATTAATAAATTTATTTTATGAAAAAAATAATTATTATTAACGTTCAAATAAATTATTTATTATTATAATTTACATGTTATGTTTATTTTATTTATTATTACTATTGTTTATATTTAAGAGATCAATAAGCGCCATAATTTATTATATTTGTATAATTTGTATATCGTAATATTTATTTTTTATTTATTTATACTTAATATAAAATGATTATGTATTGTGCATTTATTAAACGTATCTTTTCAGTTTGTATACACAATCAATGAAAATAATAGGACGACAGAGAGGAAGATGAAGAGCCGGAGAGAGGATGAAAGCGCGCAACCCTTTCACGTCGGACTCGGCGCATTTGTTGCGGCACCTCTCCCTATCTTCTTTTTTTTTTTTCTTTTTTATTTTGTACCCTTGTGTCTGCTATTTTCGCATTCTTCGCTAGGAGAGCGGCTGCAGGATCGCCGGAAACCGCGACCACGTACAGCGAGAAGCGACAGCCTGTTTTTCATGCAGTTTCCCCGTTTTGTTTGCCCGCGGCATCGCACGATTCTTTTTCCTTTTCCTCTTCCCCCGATTCTCCGCGTCCGAGAAAAACGTCTTGCCGAGCATGAGAATTTAAGGGGACCGCGTTCTCTGCGACCTCGGCAGATGTGAATGTGGCAGATGAAGGGAGGGAAAAGAAAGAGATTCCGCAAGAACGCGCGCTATGTAAATGGCTTTTATCGATATATGAGATACTAATATAATCTTCCATACATTCTGATGACGTACTTGAAATAAGCATAGAGGTTTTCGTAAATGATTCCTCGAAATTTGACCTATGCTTTAACATAAAATAATGAGCGAAATAAATTCAACGATGAATTTCTGTTGCAAATTAATTTTTTAATTCTTTTAATTTTTAATTTTTTAATACTCTTTTTTTCGTCTCGATATCCGTGAATATTCCTTGCCAATTCTGCGGCTCATAAGATTGCTTTCTCATATTTATTCTTAAGAATCCTTTTTCCTTTTCAGAATTAACAGTAAAACTTAAAAGCTTTATCATTGAAATGAATAATTACCATTAGTGTGCGCAAACATTGTTTTCTTGTCGGCAACATATGCTCAAACTGGTTCACATTTAATGCGGACGTGCAGTTAACATAGGGTGCCGCGCGTTTTATAATAAATTCTGATAACAAGCGCGCCCGGTGTGTATTTGCAGCGCCGTCAAGAATATAAATACACCGGGACGCTTCACCTTCCTACTTTCCGCGAGAAGCGCGGAAAAGCCGAGCTGACAAATAATTCTCATACGTCGCGTCGCGCGACGAAATTCTCGCAGTGTATTTCCCCGAGAATATAGCGGAGAGAGAATTCAAGGAACACGCGCTTCCTCCTCGTTCCCGACGCGCTGACGCGACACGCTAAATGTTCCTCAACAAACCCACTAAGAACTCCGTCATTATAATAATGTATGACATCCTGTGTTTCTTGTGATGCTAAGAAAAATTTATAACCAGATTTTATTAATATATACAATTTCTTTATTTAAATTTATTTTATCTTAATTTATCTTATTTAATATTTTGACACTTTGTCAAAAATTTTATTATTTAATTTTACAACTTGAAATACCTATTCTTATTAATTTCTTTTATGGATTATGCGAAAATAAGTTTTTAAGTCAAAAGAATTTCTCCCTCTCGCTGGAAGAAATTTTTGAAAAAATTTGCATTAATGGACAGGCTGAACGGTTAACAAAAACGAATGTGTCTTGTATTGGATACGCGATGCTAGAATAGATAAACATTCACGATATATTAATTCTTCATTGGACGAATGACGAAGCGCGCCGATCATGAATATTTCGTCCGATTGCATAATGCATTGATAGCGCATTCATCATGTTGCATCGTGTATACATGTCGGTTTGTACGCGCGGATGCGCATCGACGGCAATCGAAATCGCGCCGTAAATTCAGCGCGCTATTTTTCATTACTCCCGAACCTCTTCATATAATTGGCATTAGCCGCGATATAATTTATTACACACACTATATTTAAATCATCCTCTCTCCGTCAATTCAAAAATACACAATTAATCTTACTTACGTTTATATGCAAATATATATAATCCTGATAAAAATAATTTTAAAGAAATAAAAGAGAGAGATTTAAAAAAAAACAAATATTAATACTATCTTCTCGCGTATTTTATAATTAATATTAACGCATTTTTGCCACACACATGTATTGCCGGTGGTACGCGACATTTGAAGGTGCAAAAATATAGACGATGTACAATAAAACGTCACTAATGCCTTTAGAAAAAGCGTGCACTTTTACGGGGATGTAAATTGCAAAGCAATTTCCAAAGAGCAATTTTTTGCCGCGTTACCCGACTTTTTTGACCCTTCTTGACTCTCGAACCGGAGCGAAAAACAGCCGGAGCACCATTTTGTCGCTCGACATAACTAATGATTCCTCTATTTTCACCCAGCAAATGCTTTACCCAACGCAATTTTGTCCCTCTAATCACGAAAGTACAGTTGTGATTAAATCACAGTTTAGCGAAATGTTGTTCGCGTTTTCGCGTATGTGTGCGGTGTACGTGTGCGTGTGGTTTGAATCAATCGCAAAAGTTATTTACTACAATAATAAAGAGGAATTATTCACTTAATTTAAAAACAAATAAAAGAGATAAAACGCATATTAATAATAAAAAAAGATTGGCATTATTATGAAAAGTCAAAATTATACTTATTAAATCAAAAGTATAAAAAAAAGAGATACTTAAAAATATATTTTATTTTATTATAAATTATTTCTAACTTTCCTGCTTTTATCTTTTTCAGTGTATCATTTAAATCTTGGAAGCTGTAGAATTTTTGATATCTGAAAACACATTTTGCAATCCTAGTTTTTTGACGTGTCATGATGAAAAATTCGTAGGAATCAAAGTCTCGGGGGAACGTTTCTTCGCGATCGGTTCTGTTTACTCAGCCGGGGGATGGTTTAGCCTCAACGGAACGAGTGGCAAAAGTTGTTCGCATACGGCTTGTTTACACGTAATAAATAATTCCATTATGTTCCCGTGGGAACCGCTGTTTGCGTTCGAAGCGAGGTTCGATAACGTTCCTAGATTGCAACGTGAGCAAACAAATGCAAGTCAGATCCGTTTACATCTGCACTTTACTAGACCACATCTTTTCACTCTCTTTTCCTTACTAACTTCTCTTGCGCTCTATGCTAAGAAAACAGGAAAACTTTCATCTATCAATCAAAATGTAAAGGAATATGTATTCTTTATGGTAAGGCTAAAATATCTCTTTTGTATAGTAAAATTTTTTAAAGGAATTGCCTCACATATTATCTTTTGTATTCATTCTTATTCTCGTATTATTTTCTATTAATATTTCTCTCGTTATACATATATTCACAACAATATAGGTAAATGATGTTAACTTAATATAAAATTGAATTTTCTTACATCGATGTAATCGCGTTTTTAACTATTTAAATCTTGGCTTTCATTTTATTTCTACGAATCTACAAAGAAAGAATAAAAGCTTTTTCATGACATATAGTTGTCACCTTTTTACCACTTCCGAAGCCTCGTGCAAAATTTGAGCGTCGTATAATTTTACGGATGAAATCCCGTCGCACGACCGTAACCTTGTTTTACGGCAGGTCGCGTTATTTTCGGCCACCCTAGATGTGTCAAGCCACACAACTACGCGCGCACACATACGTACGTACACAGCGACAGGCGCGCGCTTCTCGCTTGATTCCATTATGCAAAAATATGATAATTCCAGGGGACGATGGAGCCTCCTAGATAAATGTCATGCCAGCCCTCTGATCAATCCTCGAGCCCTTGTATCATAAGCTCCTATCGTCTCTTTCCGCGGCAACGTATCGTGATGTAATATATTTCTTTTGCTTTGTCACCTGAACGAAATATCAGCGTATTACAATAGACATCCTCTTTTATATATATTATATATTAATATTAGATTTTTTTAAAGTGATTTTTTAATTTAATATCTTACATGTGTAACATACACGCTCATACATTAATACAAGAAGTAAAAATTTTATGTAAAATATTATATTTTAATACGGTGTAAAGATGTCTAAATGTTTAAAAAAGAATAGAAAAATTGAGGCATAATATCCAGAAAGAACAATGCATTTTTTAGATTTATAATTGTATTTTATGTTGATGTTCAATTGCTAACAAAGTTGAGATTAAAGGCCCCCTTCTAAATGATTCTAAATATTTTACGAGGGTTGATATCAAATCGTTATCCCTGGAAAAAACCTCCAAACAAATATAAGCTATTTCGTCTTATCTATAATACATATCTAAAGATAACATAATATTACAAGGGAATATTTTTGGTTTATATTCCTCTTACCCGAAAAGCACAGTATTATGAAAATTTAATTTTAGTTACATCTTTTCTGATTGTGTATTAATAGAACAAGATTATATTTTTTTACTTTTTTACAAAAATATATTAATTTAAGGATTTATTTAAGGATGTTTTAATTACTTATTTATTCTTTGCTTCATGTAATTCGTACATTTTAATCACGCCGTTAAAAGCAAAGTCTTGTCACATAGATCTTTATGTACTCGCTAACGCGAGAGATTTTGTAGACGTAATAATTGTGTTTACGTAGCGCATAGATAAGCAACGCTTAGGAAACGAGGTTTTGCACTGCTGTTACATCCGTTGTTGCACATATGAATGCTGGTAGCTATTGCTTTGCTCCCTTTTAACTTAATGACGGACAATAAGGCTAGGCGGAAGATGACGACAGACGAGCTTTTGGGTTGCTCTGTTTGCGAAACTCCCGGGCACAGACAATTAATTACCTTAGCAATTAAAGACCCGCCAAGCTTGACGAGTAATTATTTCTCCAAATGTTCCTATGGCACCTAATGTACAGAGTACGCCGTGGAAGCTTGGAAAATCGGCAAAATTATTTATTTCACGATGCATCTAGAGTTGATCTTTTAAATTCTTTTTTTAAATAACTCAATTTTTTAAGAGAAATTTTACTTTCGCGCCTGTCTCTTTATTTTACTAAGTCAATCTTATTATTAAATTGCACAAAGATTGTTTTAATCGCATATCGCTAACATTTATTTTTAATAATTATTAAATTGCAGTAGTTTTAATTGTTAAATAGCAAGTGGTAGCGATGGTTAAGAGAATTATGTCGGACCGTCGAAAATCCGCGCGCAGCGTTAATGGAATTTCTAATTAGATAATTTAATATGTTACGCAGATTCCCAAATCTTTGTACGCATTAAACATTAAACGTATACAGAAGGGGAGGGGAGGGTTATTATAATTATAAATGAAATATAAATGCATATATATCCCAAAATACATCTCTTAGATAGATAGTTAAATATTTACAACTAAAATTACAATTAAATTAACTCCCTCTAACCCATCTTTCAAGTCTCCGTTTAAATTAAGTTAAATCATAATTATTAGTAATGAAAATTGTATTAACTCGCGCAACTTAAAATTTACATATAAATTAAATGTAACCTAGCGCGTGCACGCTTTTTTTTGAAAGTGGGATCAACCCGGAAAATAATGTATTCAAAGTTTAATTATATTACTGTTAACAAGTATAACAACTGTTATAATCGCAAATTTAAAAGTCTGTATGATACACAATTAATTAATTCATGCATGTATTATTTTCTCTTGGTTGATTTAATTAATTTATTGAAAGTACCACATAGATTTTATTGTTATGTGCTTCAGTATTGTTATAATAAATTAACTTTGAATTATTAGATAAATTTTTTCAGATTTATACATATATATATATATATATATTTTTAATAATCTTTCTTTATAATTGTCTTTAAATAAATTTAAAATTTTTATATGTTTTAAATTATATTACAACAATGCTTTCAAATTGCATCCACTTAGTTGTTAAAGCATGCCGCCTAGGAATAACATTACGATAACTGCAGAAGACTTTGTCCTGAGGGTTAAATCGATCCTTCAGCAACGTTCCGATACTTTAATCCTTAAATGGGAAGAGGAATTTTCATCGAACTTTTAAAGTAACGGTGGCATTGTGTTGTGCCGGGCTTACTTCAGCAAACTTTTATAATCAGAAATAGGATTACCTTACGCCACTTTGGATAAGTTCCGCTTTTAAAAAAAGCATGTAAAGTCGATTACTCGAAAGTATCGAAGTTTATTGTTGCCTCTTTTCCGTGATGCCGACTGGTTATCTCGATACACGCTGTGCGTTGTCGATAAAAATCGAAAATCGTATAATATAAAAAAGTTTGAATATTAAAAGAATTAAGTATTAGAAATAGCGCTTTTAAAGACTATTTATATTTAACTCTTATTTATATTTAAAGTCTATTAAAATTAAATACTTTTATATAATTGATTAACAAGTAATTAAAGACATCCTCAAACAAAAACTTGGCGGAGATTTAAAAAGTAAGAGTAATGTTGTTAAAAATGATCTTTTTTATACATTTATTAGAGAATTAACTTCTATCCGTGTTTTAATTCTCTAAATTAAAATTTACAGCATTTTTAATTTATATATTAAATCATATTATTAATTTACAACGTATATATTTTATTTTGTAGACATATTATTTTTTTTACAATACTTTTATCGCTTTTAAACTTGCACTTACATCGAGCGATAGAGAGTGTAACACACATTATCATTATCAACACACGTTATCAACACACATTAAGTGTAATACAAATTATCACGATACCAAACAAATCTATACTTGAACGTTGCACTCTGATAAATTGATATTGCAAATATATATCGAACGCGCGATTAAAGCGATGTAAATTAGCAACGGGAGAGGGAGAATGAGACGCGGCCGATTGCCGAGAACGAGAATCGTATCGTAATAAGCGCGTTGTAAGCCCCGTCCTAATTTCGGCCCAAGTCTGTTTCGCCATCGGGCTAATCCGTCGTATTGTCCGCCCGTCCCAGCTGGAAGAACAATACCTCTGCGAATGGTAATTGCCCGGATGAAACCGAATTTCCGACGAGCGAGTTTTGCCGAAGTTTTCGCGATTCACCAGTACGGGACTAGGCGTTGCCGAGAGAAGGAATAATCGATCGCTTTGAGAAGGCAAATTTGTGTACAACATTTATTTTCTCCCCGAAGTAAATTTCCGATAAATTTTTGCAGGAGTAATTTAACAGAGATCTATTAGCAAAATTAAATTTAACGATAGATGTTAGCGAAAAGTGTTAAGTTAAATTTAGATATGGAAAGTCATTAAGAAAATATGATCGATTATGTAAGCATCTACATCTAATTTATAAAAGGATTGGAAAAAAAAGTTTTACGTTCTATTTAATTTTTTTCTTCTCTTCGCTGCCCCGAGAATATTTCACAGATATCTCTCTTATCCCTTCATCTTTCTCTCGTACTCTCGTTACTTTTGGAAACTGGGAATTGATATGGTTCCGACTCCATCAGAAATCCCAACTCTTTGCACGTTACGTTGAGTTTTATTATACTTTTCGGTCGATGGAACGAGGTCTAGTTTCTTTCCTCGTTAACGAGTGTCGATTTTTCTCAATTATGCGCTAATAAAGCGTTCACCCTTCTTTCATTAACGCAATCTCGATTTCAGATATATACGACGTCGGAGAAATTTTATATAAATCTTACAATAGGAAATTGACGAAATCTCGCGAAATAATATTCTGTGATAGAAATTTAAATAAATTGAAGATATTAAACACAAAATTAATTTTGAGCAAAATTGAAATTGTAATTTGAATTATGTATAATAACTAAAAAATTAGAATTAAATTTTAATTTAAATCAGAGATAAAATTTCTATTTTTAGTTTGAATAAAATTTTAATTTAAATAAAAGTATAATTATAATTATAATATTTATCGAACTCGCGATTTCTCCGACATAAACGCAAAATATTCGAATGTGCCATTGGAAGTTAATTTTTTAGTTCGGAAATTTAAGCAAGGCCAGAAGTATTAGGAGATAAGCGAGATTAGAGATATGAAACATTCAATCTTGGACGGTTATTGATATATTCAAGTAGTCGAACCCGCGATTTCTTCGACATAAACGCGAATGATTCAAATGTGCCATTAAAAGTTAATCTGTTATTTCGGAAATTTGAGCAAGGCCAGAAGTATTAGAAGATAAGCAAGATTAGAGATATGAAACATTCAATCTTGGACGGTTATTGACATTTTCAAGTAATCGAACCCGCGATTTCTCTGACATAAACGCGAATGATTCGAATATGCCGTTAAAAGTTAATTTTTTAGTTCGGAAATTTAAGCAAGGCCAGAAGTATTAGGAGATAAGCGAAATTAAAGATATGAAACATTCAATCTTGGACGGCTATAGATATTTTCAAATAGTCGAACTCGCGATTTCTCCGACATAATCGCAAAATATTCGAATGTGCCATTGGAAGTTAATCTTTTATTTCAGAAATTTGAGCAAGGCCAGAAGTATTAGGAGATAAGCGAGATTAGAGATATGAAACATTCAATCTTGGACGGCTATAGATATTTTCAAGTAGTCGAATCCGCGATTACTCCGACATAAACGCGAAATATTTGAATGTACTATTGGAAGTTAATTTTTTATTTCATAAATTTAAGCAAGGCCAGAAGTATTAAGAGATAAGCAAGATTAAAGATATGAAACATTCATTCTTGGACGGATATAGATATTTTCAAGTAGTCGAACTCGCGATTTCTCCGACATAAACGCGAAATATTTGAATGTGCCATTGGAAGTTAATTTTTTATTTCGGAAATTTAAGCAAAGTTAAAAGTATTAGGAGATAAACGAACATAGAGATACCAAACCTTCAATCTTACGCAAAATATTCGAATGTGCCATTGGAAGTTAATTTTTTATTTCGGAAATTTAAGCAAAGTTAAAAGTATTAGGAGATAAACGAACATAGAGATACCAAACCTTCAATCTTACGCAAAATATTCGAATGTGCCATTGGAAGTTAATTTTTTATTTCGGAAATTTAAGCAAAGTTAAAAGTATTAGGAGATAAACGAACATAGAGATACCAAACCTTCAATCTTACGCAAAATATTCGAATGTGCCATTGGAAGTTAATTTTTTATTTCGGAAATTTAAGCAAAGTTAAAAGTATTAGGAGATAAACGAACATAGAGATACCAAACCTTCAATCTTACGCAAAATATTCGAATGTGCCATTGGAAGTTAATTTTTTATTTCGGAAATTTAAGCAAAGTTAAAAGTATTAGGAGATAAACGAACATAGAGATACCAAACCTTCAATCTTACGCAAAATATTCGAATGTGCCATTGGAAGTTAATTTTTTATTTCGGAAATTTAAGCAAAGTTAAAAGTATTAGGAGATAAACGAACATAGAGATACCAAACCTTCAATCTTACGCAAAATATTCGAATGTGCCATTGGAAGTTAATTTTTTATTTCGGAAATTTAAGCAAAGTTAAAAGTATTAGGAGATAAACGAACATAGAGATACCAAACCTTCAATCTTACGCAAAATATTCGAATGTGCCATTGGAAGTTAATTTTTTATTTCGGAAATTTAAGCAAAGTTAAAAGTATTAGGAGATAAACGAACATAGAGATACCAAACCTTCAATCTTACGCAAAATATTCGAATGTGCCATTGGAAGTTAATTTTTTATTTCGGAAATTTAAGCAAAGTTAAAAGTATTAGGAGATAAACGAACATAGAGATACCAAACCTTCAATCTTACGCAAAATATTCGAATGTGCCATTGGAAGTTAATTTTTTATTTCGGAAATTTAAGCAAAGTTAAAAGTATTAGGAGATAAACGAACATAGAGATACCAAACCTTCAATCTTGGACGGTTACAAATATTTTTAAGTAGTCGAACACTGCGATAATTCCGACATTTGCTAAACGCGATCGTCAAGAATATCCGCGTAATTTTCTTAAGAGTGAAACTGTATCTTATCATAAATATATATAATGGCAAGTCGAGAATTTGCAATAATTCTCGAAGCAGAATGAAAAATAAATTATATCGCAATTAAAAATTATTACAGTACTCGTTTTTGTTGTATTTTGTAATCCCGCTACAAAAGAAACATGAGTTTCTTTCAGCAATCAATTATATTAAATTTTTCTCTGCAAAGGAAAGTCTTTTGTGTTTATTTGAAAGTATATTCACTTTACATATTGAAACTGTCCAATCGCTGCAATTTAATCTTTGTCATAAATAAAAAAAAAAAAAATTAAGCAATTAAAGGTTATTAACTTTACTCTTGTAATATATTTAATGTACTCGAAATATAATTAATTAATGTAATTTAAAATATGTTTAAAGTATAACTTGTTTATTCTAAGAAATGCGCTCCAAAGAGAGAATTTATGATTTTAAACATATTGAATAAGAAACTGTATCTACTATTACTATTTAAAATAATTAATAATATAAAAAAAGCTATATTCTCAGACAGCTTTCTTACTTAAAACAAAAAAGGTCAGGGATGCGACAGAGACAAATATCTAGAAAATTCTGGAGAAAAGTTGCAAATAAATCGCAGTTGTTGCACTTGTTCTCGTTAAGCGCGGCAATAGTTGATTACGCGCGAAAAGCCGAAAGGAAGAGAGGAACGTTTTCTCTGGATGTAGTCGAGCGCAACCGATGTTCACTTCAGTAAGGACTTAATTTGCAAAGTATCCTGGTGAAATCTTAGCGAGGCAGCAAGGCCTCGACTGAAAGCCAAACGAGGGCAATCTCGTCGGAAGGGTATGGCCGTCTAATTTGTATAAAATTTGCTTCTCTTTGCGTCATCTTCCATTCCGTTTTCTCTCCCTTTCTCTCTCTCTCTCTCTTTCTCTCTCTCTTTCTCTCTCTCTCAAAAGAAAATATAGAAAAGCTTTACAAAATGTTTTCAAATAAATAATTATTTATTAAAATTTAAAGCTTACTTTAAACAATGATTTTTTATACAGAAAGAAGTAATACAGAAAATATTTTAAAAATTAAAATAAGAAGTAAAATACACACATATACAAAATGTATATATCAAAATATACATACATTAGAACATATGTGTGTGTGCCACGTAAAGTTCTAAATAGAATTTTACCTTAAATTTAACCACAATTTATAGATCGTTTAAAGTTTAAATAAAGAGCTTAAATGGTGTATTTTAGAACTTCTTTTTTTAAACTGGCAGAATTTTTAATTTTAATTTTTTATAAGTTATCTAAAATTCTACATATTTTAAATTAATGTAAAATTTTTAAGTTTGAATTTTATTTTAATATCCATATTAATAACTCCTAGCATTTCGATGAAAATTCTCGGTTTTAATTTTAATTTGTCAAGATATAAAATGACGAGTATCAGAGTCTTACGACTGTACTTGCAGAGTCTTTTACCTGCGGAATTAAAGATGCTACTTGTCACCTATAATCAGCAGTAGCACTTCGAAGGTAAAATAACTAGAGCTCGGTGGTTCGACGGGTAATGAAACCGCCTTTTACATTTAGCGTTGTTTCGTAAAGTTCATCGCTGTCGAAGGTATTTACCGCAAGTAAGCGAGGTATAAACATTTCTCCAAGCGCGGTGAGGCGGAAGATGGTCGTCGACTAGAACGAGCGAAAGCAGCCACTACGGAAATGAGGTCAAACGTCTTAATTAAAACATAATTATCGAACGTCTCCCGCGCTACAATATTGAGAATAACGAGGACAAAAATCAGTCAATCATGACTAGTCAATCGACTCCAAGAATTCGAGATGTCCTCAAGAATACAATAAATTAAGACTGTTAGAATTGACATCCTAAAAGTCTCGAGCTTGAATGTAAAAATTTTATGATTATAAAGTAAGTCATATCAAACTTCGTAAATATATTGTTTTCTTGCAACTATTGTTATGTTATTTAAGATATTAAATAAAATAATTTTATTTAAGATACTAAATTAAATAAAATTTATTTAAGATATTAAATAAAATAAAATTTATTTAGGGTATTAAATAAAATAACAATAAATTTTTTATGACTTTCCAAAAATTCAAGGATTCAGACATTTGTATGCAGGCGAACTTAATTTAAGTTGAAAAGTCAACCTCGTACCCGTCGACCGCACTTCAAACAAAATCCGCGTTTGTCAGCCACCGGATAGTTCCTTATCGCATATAGGGTGATCTTATTCAACTGCACCTTTTTTTAAAGATTGTATTGACAAAAATCGGGTTTTGTTCTAATCCTTTATATTATTTATCGAGAACATTGTATAAAATAATAGAATTAAATAGATATATATATAATAAGCGTCAAAAGTTTCCTACGTTAAAAATCTAAAAATAAATTTTTTTTCAATTTTATAGGCAAAAAGTTCAAGATGGTAAAGATCAGAAAGCGAAATATTTGAGCACTAGAAGGATTTAAGCATCTGAAGATATGAAAGACGAGGGATTTAATGTATGAAAAATTGGAGGATTCGAGGAACCGAAGGCTTAAGAACGTAAAGCACAAACCTCGATTAATCTAACAAACGATTATCCTCCTTTCCCTTTTATGCGTCCCTTTAGCTTTGCTACGACGCCATTACTTCCTGTTGCTGTCTCGGGCTGTTTCACAAGATTAGACGCTATACGTTTCAGTTAGGCTGACGGGGCAATATGTCGCCAATGACTTGGCCTATTCTTAACAAGTTCCATTCTTTTTTTCTTATGAAAACCATGCCGAATATCACGCATCCCTTTTTTCATGGCCACGATAATTTGTTTAAATAATAGTGCAACATCTCGAAAATTAGACAACTTTTGTTTTTTTAGAAATTTATTTGCGTTCTCTTTCATTATTATAATATATCAGTTTTTATTTATCTGATTATTAATATAGATTTATGTTACGTCATTCTACATATTTTAATAAATATTATAATTTTTATCGACTTGATGTTACTAAAAAAAAAAGTTTATTTGTGCTTTCTTTTTATAAAACTTTCTCGTATAAGATTACATAATTCTGTATAATTCTGCAATAAGCGTGATAAAAGAATGCTTAAAAAATTTTAATTCTGTTGCTATTAAATCTTTGAAAGCCTTATTAGATGCAATAAGGTGCTATGCGGTTGAAGAGTAGTCCCTCGCCGATGATCCCGAAGCCGCTAAGCAGCGAACGCTCGTTAATTATACATCGTTACGAGCGCACATACGAACGGGATACCACCTTTGCGGGCTTAATGAGAATAAAACATAATTAATGCAGCCGGCTCCGCCGGTATATATTGCCCAATGTTATATACAAAAGCGCGCTACACGATATTACAAGTTTATGAAGTACATGTAGGTTTTTAAATTTGTCTTTTTGTTTCCGCTTGCATACGTTTAATACATAAATATTTAAATAACATTATAAGTATGTGTGTTGATTAAAATATTAGGAAAACATACATTATTAAGGGTGACGAGATGCTGTTATCAACACAATTTAGATGATTAAACAAACATCAATATATGCGTTGGGAAATGCGTCTGGAAAAATAAGAATATTTAATTTAAAAATAAATATAGATAATTCTAAGAAAATTATATTCCCGAGTCCTCTCCACTATCTTAATTGCTCTAGTGGGAGGGAATTGTCCTCGAAAAGGAACGACCTACAACGAAGGGACGGTAACGACAGGAGGATTCTCGAGAATCGCGACGAAATAAATCGTTAACAAAAGAATGAAGATGTCGATGGGGGATGTGGGTCGCAAGGTTGATATTTCACGAGTTTTAAGACGCGACTTTACGATCCTGCAACCGCAACCAAGATTTTACAGCAATCGTCGCCGACGTCATCAAAACGCCACTCGCCCCGGACTATTAATGTCCCGGACTGTTACCGGAATAACGGGTGTGTCTTTTACGGGGTATTAATGTCCCCCTCGCGTAAGAGAAATACCGTTTCTCCCTCGAGCGGTTTTGTTCTCCGTATAAACCGCGACGCGCTTTATTTCCTACACGATCCTGCCGAAGGATCAGCGTGAACACTTTCTTGTCGCTTCGCCACTTCGTGTTCGCTCTTCGCTTAATCGCGGGGCAAATTTATGAAAGAAGTTTAGGGTAAAAACTCGAATAAACGAGGGTAAAATAATTAGGCATTCATTATTTTATTTCCGCATGAGTTGATGACTGTAGTAACACCGACATTTTGTAGAATCAATATTCTCGCGAATAGAGACGGCAGAGGTCTTTTTATTTATTGTTAATGAAATTCCGCGTTTTATGGATTCTATATCACGATCGTCCGAGCATGATCTCAAAATCTGTAGATCTATTAGGCTATTAGGAGTGATCGCCCCACGCGTCCTCGCGGAACAAAACTGTGCTTGGCGAAGGACGCGTGATTGCCTCCGCGAGAGTGCAATTTGGAACGGCGACGCCGTTCCTCTTCGAGATTTAGAGGTTCGTTGCCAAATGTCAGAGCGCAGCGAGTACCACCAAGTAATTAAGTTTACTCCAAGAAATGCATCCACCCACCCCTGGTACCGAACTGATTCCCGACTCGCCATCTTCACCTTCTCCACCCTTCCTCTGCTGGATTGCACCCGCTCTTGTAGAACAAGTCCTCTAACCATGGGCTGCGATTGAAAATAGAGAGAGAGAGAGAGAGACAGACTTGGTTGCCCTCCGAACCTCAGGAGCAATCCAAAGCTGAGGTCCTTGTGTATCTGGCTCATTCCAGGACAACCCGTTGAATTTGCGTTGACCTATAACTGTATTAAAGTGTAAGAGAAACCATACAAACGCTTGAATGACAATATTATTTTTACATCGCATACATTGATTACTTCAAGCTCTCTTCAGACGCGGATTAAAATACGCTCCGAGAGCAGTTTATCCCCGCTTTTGGATCACGGAATGGATATGTAGCGTAGCGCGCTTCGACCCGCGCTTCTTAAGGCTGTAAAGGACCTTAAGCCGAGCTTAACACGTCACCCGGAATTTGATCGGACCTCGTTATCCCCCCGGGCTAGTCAGCCTGGACCCCCCGTAACACGGCATCCTGGTAATCCTTGCTCGGTTAACCGAAATCTCTTCTAAGCCTAAGCAGCGGCGGCCGGCGTCACGACGACGCTGGGAATTTACGCGGAACCGAAACTTCTCATTCCCACGTGTAATCTCTTCTGTATTTTAGATTCCGTTCGTTGACCGAAAGTGAAGTAAAAAAAATCTCCCCAAAAAATTAAATTGAAGTATTTCATACTTTTCATAAAACTGTATTTTAAATTAAACAATCTTAAGAAGAGGAATATCCGGATGTTGTATTGTTAGCATAGGATATCGCGCTTTTTTCGTTGTAATTTTGAATTGAAAAATTTATTTGTTTTGCAGAGAAAACGTATTTGAAATATAAAATTTAAAATACAATTTGTGGATAGGAATTAATCAAGCTTAATTTTTTTTTTTTTAATCAATATAAAGTCATCCGGGAAAATAGCGGTTTTCGGAATTCATTACAGGTCTGCGCGATATAATAAATAGTGCAACATCTATCAATAGGAGAATGAAGAACAAAAAATTGGCATGGTAGATCACGGAACGTTATTGCGCGTACAATAGCGCGCCAATTTATCGGACACAAAGCGATGCGGCTGCGATTACGCCGCAGATTGCTGCAACAATAACGAAAATGAGTTAATTAGCAACATTAATGCGGCATCGTCGACTCCAAATTGTTCGCCGGACAATAATTCGTCCACCATAATCGGGTTATGATGCGTGCCGGGTATCATATAATGATCACATAGCAATCGTGAAGGGCTTTTCGCGAGCATCGCGTCATGCTGTTTTAACTCGGGTAAATTATTTTTGGATTTCTCATTTGGCACAAAATGTTCGAATACAAATACTTATTTTACAGTTGGATATGAAGGCCTGCTTTTCGAGCACATTTACATCTGTATATATGAAACATGTAAGGATGACGGCGAAAAATTTATTTAAAATGCATTTTGTCTCGAGTACCCGGGGATATATTTTCTTATAAATACAACCTAGCAATTTTTTTACGAATACGACAAAATATTCGAATACCTGTTACGTCAATGGAAAAAATACGGGAAGGCGGAAATGGGGAAAAGAAGAAGGGAAAGCGCGCAAGGAAAATATATTTCTTCCTGAAATCCTCGAATTACCAAATTACCCGACTCAGGCTCGGCTTCTGTCTTATCTCGAAGCAAGACTTTCACGAGTGAGCTCCGTTTGAAACGTCATTTAAAGTTCTCCGTTACGAGGACGAGTCATAGCATGTGACCCGACCCTCGTGAGACACGCAGGATTTAAGGATCCAAGGATCCTATAAGTAAACGGAAGCTACAAGAACTGTAAGATCCTTTGTCTTCGAACAGTTCAAGATGCCCATTTAGAGGATACGGAAAATCGAAGATAAATTTTAGGAATGCGGTAAAATCGCGAATTCCAGTAAGAATGCGAACAATCTATTATAGGATCTGAATGACGTAAAATATATGTTTGAGCAAGTCAGAGGAGATTAAGCGAGTTGAGATTTAAAATTTTAGGAAATATGATGGAAGAGGAGAGACCTTTAGAAAGAACTGATCGGAAATAACTTGTATAAATGTATAAACAAATCTTTTGCTCGCCGAAAGCATTATTTTCTGAAAGTAGAACGCGTCTCGCGTTCTTCTCCATTTTTCACTGTATCTAATATTTATAACTAATATTCGATCATATATTTGTTTCAGGTGAGTTTAATACTACGTCTCGAACAAAATAAATCCGAGATTTGGCTTCCTAAGAGAGAAACTTGGAGCAACGTGAGTAAGAAACTAAACATTTGAGTAACGTGAGACTAGGCTTCGGATTCGATAAACGCTTCACGGAGTTAGATCCATTAGGGTGACGCCGCTAAATTGCTGTAAACCGATATACCAGTGGCACCCTAAACATCACATTAATTAACACTAATTGACAATACGATTAAGTAGGACGTATGAAAATTATCCACTAATATTGTTTCATCCCCATTGATATATATAATAAATTCAGAAATGCTCCATTATTTTTACTTTATGTTGTCAAGGATTTGAAACGTAGTGAATTCCTGACAAATACTTTCTCTTTCCGAGAAATATAAAATATTTTAAAAATAAAGAATTGTGATGAGTAAATATATTAATAAGAATTTTGATGAATAAATATTAGAAGCATCCCATGTGAAATATTCCAACTTGTTAAAGTATGCGCTGCAATACGTTATCGCTCACAGAGTGTATTACTTACGATTATTATAGCTCTTTGTTTATCCGCACATCGGTACAGGTGCAGTTGCAACTGACGGGGATAAATTTGCGTAGCGTATAATTCATGGCCGAATAGGAAATGACGCTATCCATTTCCGGCCGACCGTGACGTTTAATCCAATGACACAGGGGAAATCTAGAATTCGTTTTCTCCTACCCGTACCGCAAGATGGTGTAATGAGAAATTCTGCAGGTTATAAATAATCGCTCTTCTCACCGGCAATCTTTTTCATCAAACCGCGAAAGCTCATGCTATAAGAAGTTGCAAATTTTAATACCTACATTTTTTTGTATTTGCACGCCGCCGCTACAAGGTCTTAAAAAGAAAATTAACAATTTATGCGCTGTATTTACAAGATTTATACTTAAGAATATAAGAAAAAAACTTAATATTATTACGTTTTAAAAAAAGTAATTACGTTTAACAAGAATCTATGATTTGTATATTTACATTATATCTATTATATTTATATTATAATTTAAATTTTATATTATATTATATATTAAGCAGACATATTTATATTAATTATGGCAAAGGGAATACCTTAATAAAGATTTTCGTATCTAAAGAAAGGCATGCCATTCGCAGTGCATTATGTGGCATCGTTTGGCATCGCAATACTACATCGCGTCTCTTTCTGGTAGGTAGCATTAATTTCGCCCGGCGTGTGAATGGAAAGGCGCTACAAAAGCTTTCTTTTCGGCTTTAAAAGCGTCGCTCGTCAAGGGGAATAGCCGATGCGACAAATTAGCTGCTTTGAAACTCGCGTGTTCGAATTAGCCTCACGTAGTTAGGATAGTTAGAGACTTTATACACCCCCGTGAATTTTATACGTGTAACTAGCGTATAGCACTCTTTTTACGAAATTATACGTCGAATTAACAGCGGATGTACGCTGACAACGTTATTTTTCATCTCTTTTGCTCGAATCCCCTGAATGCAAACAGAATTTTGAGAATTGGTGTAAAAATTAATATTTATGTAAAGATTATTATTTTTTATTGTGTTATATAATTAATTATGAGAAATAATTATGATAAAATTAATGATAAAAAAATGTAATATAATTTCAAGTAATGACGATAATTAAGAAAAAAAAAGATAAATTTAATAGAGATAAAAAGAAAGAGGCACAGAAGGAAAAACGATAAAGATTGAAATACATGCTTTTTTTAAATTTTAGTAAATAAAAACTCGAAAACTAATGCGCAAAATTCATAATTAATTATTGCACGTGTTTTAATTAATTACAAGAAAATTACGATAATCAATGAATGATTGAAGAATTGTGGCGATCGGATAAAGAATCAAAAAAAGAGCGTATCGCATTTTTTATCATTTTAATATTTAATTGAAAATTAAAATATGTCAAGAAAGAGGAAGAAGAGAAGCTCGTTTTTATATAAATCCCTCCTCTCTCCTTTACACGTGCGTTTTCTCGCGTGACTACTCAGGACGCAAGTAACGACGGGAAAGTAATAAACGGCGGCGTAAACGCGATGATGCGACGAAATTTATTCATAAGTAAAGTTTTGGCCGTTGTCGTTCTCTTGGCGGAAGGAACACTCGTAGGTGATCGTTCGGGGAACTTGCCCTCGCCACACAAGTGCTTTTCAGAAACTTTCCCTCGCGCCGATATTTCGTCAAGAGCGGCATATCGATAAACGATGGCTTGTGTATGTCCAAAACAGCTCGTCCACCATTTACCCTTCTTTTCTTGATATGACGATATTTCGCGATATGGATATACACGATGTCTCGGGAAACTTGTACATCACGACTTGGAGAATTTCCCTCGTGGAACTCGGGGGAATTTTGCGGCATATCTGTGAATTCTCGATGTTGATCGATTCCTTAATCAAGCTTGGCAATAACGGTAGAGCCTGAGAGAGATGAGGTGAATGTAATTTATACATTTATATTTTTATACATATATAAGTTATCATTTATCTACTCTATTATTTTATTCGATCTTTTATTATATTCATAGTCATAGAGCGACATATTGCTTACTTCTGTTTCACATAGCTTCAGACTTCACAGAATGGAAAGCCTCATACTTCATCAATCCTCTTATCGAGCTTTAGGAGATGGTCGAGGTCAAAGGTTTCCGCGGAGGAACAAACGTGTCGAACCTCGACAGAGATATAGAGAGAGAGAAAGAAAAAGACAGAGAGAGAGAAGAGCCGATAGACCGACAAGTACAGCGATGCAGTTGCATCGGAGATGCGCCGAGACCGCGCAATTTCGTGGATAGGACGGGGTCATGCATTATCGGTTAGCGGTGCAGCCAACGTTACACGGTGCTGACCGTATCGCATTTCGATAAAACAAAGACAAGTGGCCACCGGCCTGACTGAGTGAACGATGGCCGTCGTGTGCAGTGAGACGCGGACGGTCGGGAGGCTACATCGGGTCCATCGGGAAGGGCTCGCTGCCACACAACGACTACAAATGCCCCCGGAATTTCCGGACATTGTCCGCGAAACTCGTACAAAATCCACGCGTTTCCATCTGTCTTTCAATCGTCGCTCGCGTTTCGATTGATACGACATAATTGATCACGTGTACGTAGCTTTCATGGCGTTGAAGGGTAGAGTTTAATCAGGTTTATAATTTTCAATTATTACAGCGATATACAACTGCTGTATAATTATTCGTAATAATGAATATTAATATGCATTATTGTAATATTGAAACAACGTCACGTTGTATATACGTGATAATGTAACATTTTCTAACGATAGGATTATATGTATATAATCATTATAAAATAATTGTCGTATTTATTATTCTATTATTATTTTGTAATAGCTATTGATTCTATCATTGGAAAATATCTTTCACGTCAGTAAATTGTTTGTCACAAAATACACACATAACAATTTCATATCATTCAATCATATAATGAGATATAATAATTTTATATTATAAAGTATAAAAAATTTTATAATTTTTTTTTAATTTTAATACAATAATTATTTATTTTTGTAAGTATCTATCTTAATTACAGCAATAATTTTGATATAGATAATACAAGAGTATCTTTTGTTATTAATTTATTTAGAACTTATACATATAATGATAGCAATTTATAATTACTCTTGTTATCATGATATTTCTAAAAGGTCTCTTTCTGTCTCTCTTTGGTCTTCAAGAGGCTTGTTTTGTGTTTTGGGACAGTTAATTACGTTAAAGGCGAGTTTATTAACGCACGCGGCAAATGTGGGCGATGTAATGACGTTTGCAGCTTCGCACGCGCGTAACAATCGTTGCCTTCGGCATTTCAGGTATCGGGGAGACTGCCGTGAGCGTTAATCGAAATCATAGCGAAACGACGCACGTATTGCGCCAACAATAGGTGAATTTACTCTGATTAAATGCGGGAGATAATTGCGGGAGATACAGGCGCGCGCGCCGCGCCGTCATGGCGGGCCAGGATCGATGCGCCAGTAATTATACCTTACAGACGATACGCCGCCTCCGCCGCTTCGCTGCAGCTTTATGATTTCATTTGCATGTCAATGGCGACTCCGCTGCAGGAGATCTTCGCCCGGGATCGAATCTTAAGCCTTTAACACCCCGCGTGTGCGAACGATATCGCGCGACTTGTTTATATATGTATATTATATATAATTTGCGGTTTTAATTGATTCGTTTTTTACTCTCAGCTTGCCCTTTACGTAGCTTATATTTTCGGTCTTTCAAGTTGAAATCAATAAACGGTAAAGACTGAAGTATTCCAGGATACTCATTGTATTTGCTTTTGATAATTTTGTTTTGTGTTTTTATGCGAAATGTAAGTTCGATTATTTAATAGTCGTCTTCTAATATTTCTTTTCAATTTTTGAAATGTAATACGTTTAAACTTCGCTACTTTAAAAGGCATTTCCCGAGATACCAGGGTAAATTGGAGAGAAGGGGGAACGAAATTATCGGGTTTTGAAACGATTTTGCCTTTGGGACGTCAGCCCGCGTAACTGGCACTGATTAAATGACGGCGGTGCGACGGTGGATCGACGGCCGCGTAAAATCAGCGGTGCCAATTGCGTCCGTCGTAATGGCAGTTAGGGCCCGTAAATCGTTCAAAGTAAAGTCATCAAGTAAGCGATAAATCTTGCCGAATATATAGGTGGTGCGCTCTATGCTTCTCTCTTTCTCTCTCTCCCTTCACGGACAAGCCGCTAGTATCGTATTCCAAACGAAGCTCGCTGCCTCGCTCAAATTAATCTCACCGTCTAATTAATTATTCAGTTATCACGCGACGACTATTCCCGGGGGGAGGCGGGGGGGAGAATAGGCCGAACCTGTCCCGGGTTCATCGTTCACCTGACTGCCGACGCGCATAACGCTATTACACTGCAACTGCAACTGGATGTATCCATACACGAGCGAGGATATTGGACCGATACGTTTACTCACGTCAGAATCGAAGATGTTTGACATATTGGCCATGTCGACTATTTATGGCATTCAATTTTGCCTTAAGAGATTTCAAATCCATCAATAAGCAATTCAAGCAATAGCTAAACAACATAAATTTATACAGACCGTTTAATTTCCTAAGAAAAATAGGGATTTAAAAAGAGGGAGAGAAAGAGAATTAAAGATATGACAAATTAAATCAAAATTTTAAGAAATTAAAGATTTGAGAAATTCGAGTTTTAAATTATTCTTATTTTCAAAAGTATAACATTAAATCTTGTTCATTATTCAATAAATTAAAATTCTATAAATCTATTTTACTTTTCCACTCTCTTTTGTATAGAGACAAAAACTATAAAACACAATGATTATTATCAAATAATAATTTTTTTTTTAAAGTATACTTAAAAAAGTTAGCAGACATATAATATTATCAATATAGTATAATATACGAAGAAAAATCATAATTTTAAATTATTATATTTATTACAAGAAAATATTTAACAGCTTAGAATTGAAATCATATCTTGATAAAATACAGCAGAATTATACATCAGCAATCGATTTTACAATTTTACAGTAGAATTTAGCGAATTTCTTTATTGAAGCGAAAAACTGGTTTTAACTTGTCACATCCCAAGCGTAGGATTAAGCGGTACAAACAAATACACAAATCTCTTTTATAATATTTAAAAAATGTTTTAGTAAAATGAAGGTTAAAGGATATATCATTTTTTTAGGGATTTGTGGATTTACATAGATTTATTCGTCTCCTGTTATTTGGCTCTTCTTATTTTGCGCTATGCTTATCACTTGTAGAAAATTCTTGCTTTCATAATTTTGTCAAGAAGATTCTCATACTCATTTACACACATATATATATCTATTTTGACAAATCTTCAATCATTAGAGTTTTTTAAATCTTTATTCAAATCTTGCGATCCTCACGTTTGCTGTTCTATCATTCGACTAGCTTTTTCTACATTACCCTATTTTCTTATATTAAAAAAAAAAATTCTAATCATTCTTTATCATTTATAGCTTAGTTTCAGATCCTCTTACTCTACAGCTAAAGTAGAAGTTATATCATGTCGTAGAAATATCCTTTAGTTCTTCCATTTATCTCTATCTTTTTATGTTCTTTGGATCTGCCATCATTCCTTATATTTTAAGATATTTTTCTTATCCTCTATCGTGTCGACAGTTCAGCCTCGGATCTTCCTCCTCGTCTAGATACCTGAAAGGAGTTACATCGTGTGTGCTGCCGGATATCCCAAGAGGTCGTAACAATTCGAGCGCCAATAGGAATGGAGGCAGTATGTAGCGCGAAACGTTATCACTCGCACCCCGCATATGCGCATACGAAGTGCCCAATGCGCGTACAGGGTTAGATACTCGCGTATGTACCTTGCGGAGCAAGGTGCATTTCCATTTTATCTCGACCCTGAGAAGAGAGAAAGAGAGAGAGAGAGAGAGAGAGGGCTGGCTGGATCTGTTAAAGTCGCTTTTGTTTCTTGCCAACGACATTACGGCTAAAACAGCCGTGTCGTGCCATCCTCCCGTCCCCCTGTCATTCCGCGACTCTTCCCAAGCTTCAAATTAGAGCTTTATTAATTTCCTTTTTTTCTTTTTTTTTTTTTTTGAACAATTATATTTTTGCGGTAGAAAATATTTTATAGCAGCGTATGTTTTATTAAATTTTTTAGAAATTATTTATTGTTTAAAACGAAAAATTATTTCTCTGCATTTTTTTTTTTTTTATCTGCTGCTATTGCTATTATTTGATTAAATCGGATTTGTACTACAATACGTAAAGATTCAAAATTATCGTCCGTTTTATCGCGTTTACCCCGCGATTATTCGGAGCTCGCCGCGGAATAACAAATAGATTTCTCGCTCTACTGAACTTCTTCTTTCGCTGTTTTGCGGAATAACGACAGCGGTTGCCGCGCGTACTGCAAGTACGCTACTTTCCAGCGATGTTTAAGGCAGCAAGAAAGCCGACCACCCGCTATATCCTCCTAGGAAGAGACGCATTAGTGTCTCTACCGCGCTTTTTCCCCGCTCCCGAAACGATTCTGCTCCCAACTAGATGGGACTTGTTTTGGCACTTGGCCGCAGATAAACGTTTCGGTTTTCATGCACATCTCATATCTCGAGAGGATCCGAATTATTTCCGGTTAATTTTTGTTCAAATTAATCACTATTCCTCCGCAAGACGCTTGTTCGCGTCTTACAAATCTGATACGAACATAATAATTGATAAAGATGATAAAATCTGATCCGTTGATGAATAATAAAACAGGAAAGTAACTAAATTAAAGCAGTAAACACGCGAGTGTAAACAACGTCGATAAACGGTGAACAAATTTTAAAAAAAGCCGCGGGGATATCGGGTTAACACAATAAGGGTAGCAAACCGGTAAGGGTGAAGTGCTTATCCCGCATTATTCGAAAACCATAAACTTGTCAGGCCGGCCCCCCTCGCTCTTTTATCGGGCGTTCTCCGGACGCTCGCCCTCTAAATACACCGGCCTCGGGGGTAAGTAGTGGTCGGCTCGCAAATTAACAAATCGACCGACGTAGCGACCGCGGCTTTAAACCGTAACGGCGGAGAGTGCTTTTATAGCCTCAGAGGGGCGGGATAGGAAGAGTGGGGCAAGGGAAGAAGAGAAAGGGAAGAGGGTGAATTCGGGATGAGAAAAAGAGAGGCATGACACAATAAAAAAGGGTACCACGGGGCGATATCTGCGAAATACACCGACGTCCAGTAATCCCGCAATCTTTCCCCAACACCGCAACCACCGTATCCCCTCCTCTTTTTGCACCACAATCCCCCCACCGCTACCTCTCCAATCTGCCGACTGTAAGCCGACGGAACGGTAAAATAAACAGAATCCCCTCTCGCGGTCCGCACATCTCTGCATATTTCCCTTTCTCTTACTATCACCCTCGCTCCGTTTCGCGGAATTATGATATAAATTGCGGGTTTGATCTTGGAGCTCGGCGAAGCGAGGAGTTTATTGCCAGCGCGTCAAAGCATGTTTTGCAAACGTACGGTTAAGGAGCGCTTTGATGCGACTCTTCTAAAGAGGAAGGGGGAGATGGGGAAGGCAAAGGGATAGAAGTGCATAGAAGCGACAATTGTCAGTGAAGCATCGCTAGTTCTTTCAAATTTTTGGAAGCGAAAATTTTTGTAATTAGGAAATTTTGAGATTGCTAAAGGAGAGTATCATACATATAAATCTAGTTATTTTTTAATTAAACATTTAAAAGAATTAAATTTATATATATCCTCGTATTAGGAAAAATTTTTTCTGCACGAAAATTTAAAAAGAAAGGCATGTTATCATTTATTATATAGGTAAATAACAAATAGATTATAAATATTAACACAAATGGATATTTATAAAGATTTTATAACATTATTAATCTACATTTTATATAATATAATGTTTCTCTCTCTCAATATAAACGTCTAATTATCTTATAATTAATCTTTTACTTTCGGGGCCGCGAGAATCGATAAATTCGCAGAAAGCGCTATATATCGATATTAATTACTATCGTCCATAGCTTATTTGCAATAATAATAAGGCTGCTCAATGGCAATAATAATACATATTTGCATTAATAATAGAATATGGATACTGACCTTATAGAAATATCGATACAGAGCACGATAGAATGCTTTACATTTCATGAAGTATATGCAATGCATCCCGAAATTCGCAGGCAGCATTAAAATTTTGCAATTAATTTGCAATATTGATTTTAACGTAAAATAATTAAAATAATTAGAATAATTAGATTTTTATAACTAAGAAAATAATGTAAACATATTTTTGAGCACTATTAATTCTCTCTTAAAATTATTAACAAAAAAAAAATGAATTCAAGAACGTGCGCAACAATAAATTACAATCGCAACTTTAAAAAATTGAAAGAATTATACATTGACTTATACTACTTTTATTGACCTATACTACTTACATGTATTTAACCATTATTTTTTATACTACACAAACATTTGTAATTAATCTAATTGCTTACCGATAATGTAAAACACATTTATAAAGGCGAATTAATTTGTTTGTATTATTTCAATCAAAGATAAAATTCAAGCTTTTTCAGAGTTTTAGAGGCAAATCCTGTAAATTCTTAATCGCGTTTTTCAATCTCTTCAAGTATTTGTTAATTGTTTACATTTTCGTGAAACCTCAATCAAATCGTTGATCAGCGATTACAAAGAAGAAATATTATTCGAGATTGAAAAAAAAATATTCCCGTAATAAATATTTGCAATAGAGCGGCGCTCGTAACGAGTGCAAATCGACTCAACATACATATATGTACCAGCTTGCTCGCACGCGTTTCCCTTTTTTTGTCATCGCATAAAAATGAACCGCGAGTTTATCGACGACTATTCAACGTCCGATAATGCGTTGGCGCAGCAATAGCAATACAAAAATAAACCTCGCGACACTTTCTATGATACTGTTTGCTTTTCATTATGTTTTTCATTTCTAGATTTCTCAACCACGCTCTTATCCACCTTTATTCATTTCAATGCTTGAAATACTAAAAATCAATATTACTCTTTTGAAGAATATTATCAAATTTTTTTTTATTGTGTAAGAATATATATACGTTATATGTATACTAATATTTTAAATTAATATGTATATTAATACTTTGTGTTTATATTTCGATATATGAAATAAATAAATTAATCACACAATGACTGAAATTTTGAAATAGCATTCGTTAATAAACAATTAGTTTCGTTATCGAAATATTTGCGCATGCAATGATTATTTCATAATTTGAGAGAAATATCGTTGATGCTGTTCCACTTAGTCAATATTTTATTAATTTTCGCAAATTTATTTCATTTTGACGCACCGCAATACGCATTCCAGGAGCGACAGCGACTTTTACGAGAGCGCATTGGTTCTATAAAAAAATTCCATAATAAATAAACACAGATACAATTTGTTAAGGCCACTATAATAAATATATAGCCGGCTCTTCTGCCTTGGAGTTATTGCGATATGCAAATGGCGACATCCGGCCTGGCGGAAGACGATAATGCGGGGTGTCGGGTGAGAGCTCGCGTAAAAATTATTATTTCCTGATTACGGGGCCGGGTCTGAATTTTAATTAAAGGCCCGATGGCGCGACGATTCATTATGCAGTATGAAATATGCATTTGTATATATATACACTCTGTGTGCCGTTGCACGAACATATCCGGAATTTATCGCCAAGTCGGCGACGTGGCGCAAGACATTGCAAATTGCATTTTGCGCTCGCTCCTGTTATACTTCGTTATCAGCGTTCGCGAATTTTGTCGCCGCAACTTTGTCGCGCGAGACTCCGGTAATATCTCCTCCATTCTTCAAAGTATTAACTTACACCACAAAATAATTGATTAGTAACGTATGCCAATTATAAAATACACTTGTGCGCGTTTCTCAGATTTACTTTATTCCTTTTATTGTTGAATGCAATTACTCCGTTTTTAAAAGAGAAAAAGTTAAGAGAGAGAAAGAGAGAATTGCATTGTTTCTTGTTTTTAATATTACAGTATTTTATTATTATATTTAAATATATTTGCGTGTAATATGAGTCTATTGCAATATAAAGTTAACATGAAAGAAGTTTATAACAGAGTACGACTTGTAGACGAAGCGAAAGTGATTTGAAGCTGAATAGAGAGTCTCTAGTAGAGAATGAGTGAAAGTGTTTTGGACTCAGGTAGGTACCGTAGGGTTGGTTCGGAGTTGGCTGAATCGCGAGAGGCTTATGACCCAATTAAAGCTTCCTCTCCTCTCTCTTTCTCTCAATCTTACGCGATCTCTCTTCAAAGTAACCTTCATGTTACTTTGAAGAGAGATCGCGTATATCAATCAACACCGAGTATATCGTCTCATCCTCATCCTTCAATTATTAAATATAATTTTTCATTCAAATACTATATTGTTAAATTTTCTCTTAATTTTTAAAATACAACAGGAAAATTTACTCGCGAACTTTGTCTTTTCGAAAGACTTCTGTCACTGTCACATGTCAATGGAAAGTTGTACTGTTTTGGTTTGGATTTTTAATACTAGCGTTATAATAATTTTCAAAGCGAAGCGTTGTGATAGAGAAAATCCGTTCCCTATTGCAGAGGATTCATCTTCGTCGCTGGATGTCACGTATATAGATTGCAATTTAGGCAACAGTGGGGTTTATGCTCCGAGCCCGGGGTGAGTTTTTGCGAAACGTCAACGGGTCGACACCATTAATCGGTCGTGGCCGATGTCTCTGTCACTAACGATGATTAGCTATACGGAGCTGTGTAATACGAGCGAATAGCACGGGGGCACGAGCATTAGTACACGTTACCGGGCAATGAGACTCGGAACCACTACAAGCTGTTGCCGAATTACAACGACGCGGCAATCCCGTTGACCATCAGACCGTGCGAGCGGGACGCTGCAGTTAGACAAATTATGTTGGTACGTGCTCGTGTTGTTGCGCTCTACCCCCCTCTCTCTTTTCCATCCTCACCTCCCCCC
>NW_021848537.1:3613905-3619685 GCF_003651465.1 Formica exsecta
CCCCCCCCGCCTTCCATCTCGCCGCGCGATACCGGCTTAATGTGGATTTCACGCAAAATTTAATCCCTGCCCATCCCAAACGAAGCTAATGTCGAACATGTTCGAGCGCCGCCGATCCGAGACGATTTTTTTATAACACGAGTTGATTCTGTTGAGAAGCAGGGTATATTCAGGAAAAGCAGATTAAAGCTTAATGGTTAGTATAATACAGATCCTCGGCAGTAAAATAATGCAATATTAAATCGCTATTTATATAATGCAGATAAAAAAATATTTTACCTTCTCTGTAAATTTCTCTCGCGTATACATGTTTTTCTAAAAATCTGCAGAAATTTTCTCATTGTCCTTTAATATTAATTCTCTCTCTATCTCGTTTTCGAATACGATGCGGAGGAAATTATTTTTCAAATACATATTTATCATGACAAATAACGTTAATAATATATGTATTACAAAATTAACGATAATAATAATAAATTAAAAATAACAAAAAATTAAATAAGAAATTGTAAAAACACGTTGCTAATTATGAAATATTACTTTAACAAAATAGCAATTATCTATAATAAGTTTTTACAAAAATAATTACATAAATCGTTAAAAGTGCATTACAAAATTCTCACAAAATGCATTTTACTAAACAATTTTTGCGCAAACTATATTTCTCAATATAATTCCCTCATCGTTCACGATGAAATAAATAAAATCATCGCTTATATACGGGTGACGTGGCCGCCAATAAAATGCACGTGTCATCCATACGCGAGTGACGTGACAGTTGACAAGTGAAAGTGTTTTTTATCCATCAAGAGTAAACATTGTAAAATTTAGTTCATATTTTAAATTAAGAGAATAATTTATATCTTATATCTTCAAGTTTCTCTATTCATTTTTAATTATAATTACTATTTAAGGTAAAACTTATATTATGTCAGATTTTTTAAATTTTGTTGATCCTTGAAATGCTAAAATATTTATACTTTCTGACCAGAAAAATATACTTTTTCAAAAGTTAGCACAAACTGAATCGCAAGTTTGGATGCTCCTTGCAATTTAATCGGCCGATCGGACCAACAAATCGCAAAGATCGAGCAGTTATCGCAGTTCCTTAAGTTTTATGGCTTATAGTAAAATCGTAATCCAGAGCTATTTCGTATCCAGTACATTTTTGTAAAGGAATAACTAACTGCCTCGACGAATCAATACGTCGTAACCGTCCGGTGGATAAAGATAGTAAATGATGGTGGAAATAAATAACGTCTCTCGAAAGATAAACTACAGTCGCAGGACTTTGCAGAAGGGAGAAACCTGGAATTTATTTATCTTGCAGTTTCCATAAATCTTCAACCTTTGCACATATTGTTCCTACGCTAATGAGTTTCTAGTTTCGCGGAGGATTTTCTAATTTCAAATTTATAATTAATTTCGATTCTCTTCCCCGTCCCCCGGAAAGTCTCCAGATCCTTTTCGGACCATCTTGTGTTATCCTCGGAGATTCATAATTAATTAATACTCGCGATTATATCACCGATCTCTCCTGGGACTTATCTGATTTCTGGAACAAGTTTGTAGTTCTCTAGCGAATCTTCCGCGATTTCGTACTTACAGCTTTTTCCTTCCATTCTTCTAAATCTTTGCAACGTTACGTGCCGTTTCCTATACGCTACGATATTTTGAGCAAGTGTTTCGGGATCGTGGGATCTTGGGCACGGTTGGACCGACGGGACTCGCGGAATAACTCGACGGATTATTTCGATCTCTTCTGGGGCTGATACTACATGGTAGCTGTACTCGTGATAGTAGCTTGGTGGTTTTATTGCGGAAAGCAGGCACAAATCGCCGTGGGGGCTTGGCAAGTCCTTTCCTTCCTCGTCCCCCTCTTCCCCCTCTTTTATTCGTCCCATTTCGCTGCCTCGTAGCCAGCCCTCTTTATTTCCCTTCCCCTCTCGGCCATCCCCCGGACGGGTTTTATCGTCCCATGCCACTTTCAGCGAAAGAGGATTGAGATTATCTGTAGCCGGCGCGGCATGGTCACGTACGACGCTCCTCTATCTGTTAATTATCTTTTAATTATCTTGTTTATCTTGGCGGCGACGACGCCTCCGCCAAGTCCGAGTCAACGAGAGAGAGTGTGTCCCCTTTCAAAATCATCCCGGCAATATCCATAACACAGAAATGAATATGCGTTGATTCCGCGGAATGTTTACGTCCTGTCATGTAAACGTCGCCTCTGGATAGGATTCTAACCGATCGATGATGTATACAGAAATTTTTTATGAGCACTCTACGAGGTCGACAGTTTTTCGAGATTTATTTCAAATTGAAATCTCGGTCGCTTTTTTTTTTGTAAGCTTTGAAGGCGTGAAAGGTATCTCTCCCACAGTCCGGCATATTCAATCAAAAAAATCCTGAGCAGTTTACTTCCGGAAAAGCCGCGTGGTGCAGTTACTTCTGCATCTGATAGAATGTATCGCTCACAAAGAGATCCGGCACAAAGCCTGAGCCGTCCCGAGTCTCGAAAGCGCTCGATCGAAGAGCGGCGCTTTTCTTCGCGGCGGCTCTCCCAAAGCGCCGAATGGAGATTGGAGCCTTTGAAATTGAACACGTAGGACATCCATGTCCGAAATTTGAGTCCCCCGCGGTATAAAGTATGCTTGCCTCAGAATACGAAAGGCGTCCGATTTCGCGAGAATCGAGATTGCGCGCGATCGTTTTCATTACAGGATCGTAGCAGGAAGGGATCAAAGGAGATTAATCTCGTCACGACTGATTGCGCGAGTTTAGTTAAACATGAGACTCGCATCAAAACGAAAAGAAAATAAATTTTCTTTAATTATAATGGAAGAAAGAAACCTTGAAAAACTCGACGAGTTTTTGGAAAATTCGATGATCTAATAGGAATTTGACGTCTCGACACAAGTATGGAAATTTATAGAATCGCGTAAACGTTTGATAAAAATCATCTGGGCCCAAATTCTCGACGATTGGGGATTTTCGAGGAAAGTTTCCAGTCCATTGTACTTTTTTTTTCTTTCCCGAAAGATACGGCTGTTTTTCTACAGTCATTATCATCAATAGTGACGAGATTCGGAAACCTTGGACGGAATCCAGCAATCCTGATACACGAAGATGACGTGTTCGGCGGGGAACAATGCGGGATGGCGACGCGCAGTTCGAACATCGTCGACATATAACGATGTTATCGCTGCGTCAGACAGTTATGCGAAATTTACGCGGGGTAAACAGGAGGCTGCGGCCACGTAAGTGAAATATATCCCAGCAACGCTGCGGTAGGCATCGTCGATACGTTCATCATTACATAATACGCCAACATGCATTCCCGTTTATGCTACATGATGCACGCGTAAGTCGATTATAAAGCAACTTAGACGCATTACTTTACAGCTTCAATATTGTTGATCTTGAAACGCCTAACGAGAGCCGAAAAGCATCGTTTAGCTGCAAGATCAAGTTTTCAAACTGGAAAATATTCGTATGTTATAAGACATTATCATTTTTCATTTAGCAATATATATATATATATATATATATAAAAAAGACTCGCAAGCAAGTAATATTCAGTAATCAATTGCATTATCCAAGTCAGGGGATAATGCAATAGTCAATTTAATCAGATTAATTTTGATAGTACGTGCGCGTTATTACACACGCCGACAGCTACGTTCGATCATTACTCTGCTTTGTTAATCAGACCGAAAGATTACATCGAATGCGAACATCGAGGCGAGAATCAGACGGTCGTTGCGTTTAGCGCTAAATGTGGCGAGAGAATACGCTAAGCGGATGGCTCATCGATGTGTGAGGTGAGGTGAAGTTCGGCGGCGATAAATCAGTTAGCTTTATATGCAAATCGCGAATGAGCAATTCCCGTGAACCGTGATTCTCCGGGACGTCTTTTCCCGCTGCGAGAGAAGATTGCCGCGACAAATCAGGCGTGAATAATAGGGCCAGAAGAAAGCTATTTTATCGAGCGAATTGTCGAGACGGTATCGAGACCAAACGATGAAATACAGAGTGTCCCGGGGCACCCCGTAAACGTCTTTCGACCGCGCTCCTCTCATTCATCAACGGCAAGTCCATCTTTCCGCAGCCAAGTTTTCGAGCGGTGAAACAACCTTTTTATTCTCAAAGCTTTTATCCTCAATCTCGCAAAAATCTCGATGTAAGTAAGTTTGTAAAGTTTTTTAAGTTTACATTTTAAGTTTCCGTTCCAGAGTTTGTGATTGAGTGTACTTTTCTCAAATATTTAAAATGAAACACGATTAAAATTTGTTTAAGAATAATCGAATATCTTAATTTAGATAACTGCTACATTTTTCCAATACTTGATTTTTATCGCGCGTATTTTTTATCAAACTCATTGCTTTCACAATTGGTCTCTTTTCCATTGATTTCGCATAACTTTATCGCATCTCAAAACCAATCGCCCGTCGAAGCTAATTAATTCAATCAAATCACTACGCCATGTTGGCGAAATGGTAGCAAGGTGCAAGCACACGCCGGATATACCCTAAAATTTCTGCCTGCGACGAGATGTGGTTAGGATACTGGAGGATATCGGAGGTCGACGAGGGAGCAAGAGCGGGTGTAGAAGAGAAGGGGGAGAAGAAAGATCCGAACATACGTGTCCGGAGTTACAAGCAGGGAGGATAAACGGCTTGACATATTAGTTAGTAGCTCCGGCAGAACGAGAAGCCAGCCATATCAAATCCGTGCCTCGAAACAGCTCGACCGTCTCGACTAACTCGACGGTTAACTTCAACCTGTTTTGTTCTCCAGCGTCCGCCGCACGACACGAACGTGAAGTGGATAAAATCGCAGTGTCCCTCAATCGACTGTACTACAATTCGCGGGATAATCCAGAATAATTCAAGATAATTCCAGAATAATTTAAGAGTTATCTCACCGACATTCTTCCTATTCTCACATCACATTTTCGAAGATTTTATTTTTGTATTTTTAGTTCATCTTTTCTGAAGTTTCATGACAAATGCAATTGCTTTTACTGAACGAAAGGCTGAAGTAAAAAATCCTAATTAAAACTTTCGGAATTGTAATTAAAAAATAAGAACAAAAGTGAGACAAAAATCAACAAAATGTAGAGTAATAAATTTCTATTGATGGATAAAACGTATAATACAACCAGGAAAAGAAATTTACATATATATTTTATCTTAACATATTTAACATTCTTTAAAAAAAAAAGTAGCTCAAAACAAGAACTTTCTTTTAATTATGAAAAAATTATATACATACATAATTTTTTTATAGCTCACTAACGTATATTTTAATTACAATGTCCTACATACATTATCTAACATCGTCATGACAACTAAAACTGATGAAATAAAATAATTTAAAAAATTAAATTTTCTCTCAAATTTACATGCAATAGATTAAATTTCTGTTGCGCTGAAATGTTTTAAATACAAAGCAGCAAAAATATAAAACGACGAATCGCTTGTAAAACTCAACGTGGCGTAAATTTTGCATAAGGACAAGAAAGATTACCGCGGTTCAAAGACTCTCTCTTTCTCTGTCTCTCTCTCCGCAACTCTTTAAAGAAATTACAAGTCTCATGCATCACCGTTATCAGGTTTCATGCACTCGTAACACGGCGCTTGTCGTAAAACATGCCCGTAAAATATGTGTACGTCGTCCGTTCGTTGCCCGGAAAAAGTTCCGTAAATCAAAATGTCGCTTGCGAATTTTTTTCTTTTTTTTCTTTTTTTTTTTTTTTTTTTTTTTTTTTTTTTTTT
>NW_021848537.1:3619831-3627633 GCF_003651465.1 Formica exsecta
TTTTTTTTTTTTTTTTTTTTTTTGTTTTTTTGGCGAGTTACGCGAGGAGGCTGCGAAGCGAGAGAGCCCTATAAAACCTCGGACGCGCTCTCGTTTCGATGGAAACTCGAGCTTCCCGTTCGGCCACTTTTTCGAGGGCTTTATCACGGCCCTATCGGTCGCCCCAAATTGAGAACAGAATCCGTAATGGCGACCCCGCGATTATTATTCATCCGCCGCGACTGCAAACGTTTCCCGCCATTAAACTCTCGACTGAGGTATGGAACCTTAACCGACCGCACGCCCTGTCTAAGAATATTATATTAGCTCGTACATTATCTTCAGCTTCCGCTTCTTCGAGGAAGCCTACTCCTGGCCTACTCCCCGCGACTACATCCATCGCCGGAAGATTATGTTCCCTTTATTCGAAAGAAAAGATCTTTATCTGAAAATTTATTGAACGACGATGATGCGAAGATGTTGAATATTTGAATTCACCAGGGTCTTTTTCTTCTTTTCTTTTTACGAACGACATTTTTTAAGTGAATAGTTGGTAAAATGTCTAAAAAAAATTTTACGGAATGTCTGTGTCATTTATTTAAGAGGAGCAAAAAAGTGACGTCTTTTGCCATTTTTGGAAAAGATGGCACTCTTTCAAGTCTCAATTTTATCTTATCGATTAGACTCCGCCGGTTAGACGATTCGGTCGATTGCCGCAATAATGACAGCGCAATCTCAATTTTATGATTTTTCCATTCCTTGATTTTTCCCGGGAATTTTTCGAGAATTACGTAATCCCGACGAGAGAACGGGAAGCGCGCAAGCTGCGATGAAGAGGGGGAAAAAAGTAATGCGGGTATTTCTATGAAGAGAGGAACGATTCCTGGACATAAGTCGAACGAGGGCGAACGAGAGTGACTCTGGGTCAATCAACCCCGTCCCATCTTTATGATGGTATTACGCTTCTGAGGGGAATGAGAGCGAACAAGACGCTCGTTGATTCCGGCGAACGAGGGCGAGATGGCAAAGGGCCGAGAAAAATCAGCCTGATTGCCTGATCGGGACTCATGCTGTTTAATAGCCTGTGTAATCAATCTCACCGGAAATTGCCAAATTAATATTGGCACGGTAATGTTTTTTTTTTTTTGTATATATAAATAAACAAAGCATTTCTAAAAAGTAATTTCACTTTGCGTTGCGTTACTCAACATAATAATAGAAGTAAAAAGAGAAAGAATTCTATTAACATATATTAATATATATAAATAGTAATATATTAATTATATAATTATGCGTGAATAGTACAATGCTATGTTGCGGATGTTTCCTTGCATTTCTTGGAAAATAATGTTCCTTTCTAAACTGCACAACTGATTCTGTCGTTCTGTTGTCTCTTGAGACGAGCCGCAAAAGGATTGCACGACAAACGGACGTTTGAAGAGACAGTTAAAGGACGATGCGAAACGCAACTCGACAGAGTAGCAAGGAATGGAGGGCAGAGTGAGTGTTTTAGAATATTCAGACATAAATAGAAGAGGATAGAGCACACGTAAAGCATAACATGGCGGTGCTTTCGCCCTCCCGTATTTCACTGCGGAGAACCGGAAACCGCAAGACTCCCCCGCACGTATTTCTGGAAAGACGTTTGGACCGCTGCTGCTGCCTCGTGAATTGTCGGTAGCAGGGTGCATCGGGAACATTCCATCCCGGACTGAATTTTTCACGATACTCGTTCATCACGTCTATAACGCCTCCCCCCAGGAATCCACCGCATCTTCTAAATGTCAATCTCGCGTCTTGCCCCTTTAATCTTCGAGCCGAGTGTTTCTCCCGATTCCCTCGGAGAGAGATATATTTTTAGAGTAGAACCCCCGATAGAGTCTCTTTTGCAGCTCCCTTTAATCCATTCCCTGCATCCGTCTGTATATGTACAATTTCTAGCGTTCTCTTGAAAAAATATCAAGATGAAAAAAAAAACACGAGGCGCATTTAAATAGGACAAAAATGGCACACCCCGATAACTTATTAAACCCTGTTTTATTCTCGTCAAAATATAAAGATCGCATTCTTTGCTACTTTATCTCATGTTTCTAAAAATCTAGCTATCTAACAGAAATCATGAAATTCAAAAGGCCGAGAAAGCATGGTATTCAGGAATCCGTAGACTTCCTCGCGTAGAGTTTCTTTGACTTCCAGAAGTATCTTCCCTGACCTGTTCTCCGGTCTGTTCTTTCTACTGGAGGATTCCAGTAGACACCGTAATCTTCTTAAGAGCGTGTCGATCGACCAGTACCGCGCTGCATTTTTCCGCCTCCTTGCCTCACTGAATTTCCACTTTCCACCGATCTTTCTTCCGCCCGTCATCCCCGTTGTCGTTTGTGTGTGTTCTCCTACCTTCTTTTCCTCCATAAAACTACGGACAGATCTTTTCGCCACCTTACGTCATATTCTGTAAATGCATCCATCGATTCTCCATGGGATATATACATATAGAAATGCAGCAGAAATGGAGAAGCTTAGAAATATCTTGGGGAAATGACCGTCTTGTCATGCATGAATTCTATAACTTTTGAATGCATTTCGGGAAATGTGTATTGTAATATAAATTTTAAAATAAGAAAAATATATACTATACTTCTAGCACATCAATCTCGTATTTTTATATTTTATTTATATTGAATTAATATTTATTATATGAGATATCTCATCGAATCTCTCTCTCTCTCTCTCTTTCTCTTTTTCTCTCTCTATCGAAGAAGAGAAGAGATCAGAAAGTCCCAGAAGCTTTAGGTTGCTGTTCGGCTGTTGATATCGATTCCCGAGGGCCGGGAGCAAAATTGCCCCTGCCTTTCTCGTCTGCAAGGTAGCAACCAATTATGTCGAAGTGTTATCCGATTACAAATTTGTTGCGGCAATCTCGTGTTTATAGCTGGCGCACGTCTTTGAGCGTCTCTCCGGAGACGCATCTCTCCGGAATTTAATAGGCTTCACTTTGACTACGGCGAAATAGATCTTTGCCGAAATTTTACTTAATCTCCACCGGGTACTGCCGTTGCGGTGCTTTTCATCTCTCTCTCTCTCTATCTATCTATCTATCTCTATCTCACTCTCTTCCTCCCTCCGATTAATCCCTCCGTGGAAACCCGAAATTTTACGTCAATCGTCGCGCGATGCAAATAAAATTAGTGTGTCACTCGCGAAACTTGGCTTTGACAGCACTCAAACTCGAGGATACATAATATTTTACGATTTGAGAGATCATTTAAAGTCAAGCAAATTAATTAAAACTCTCAAACAAATGGAGCCACGATACGTTAAACGCGTGCATTGCCGCAGAATAATTAATATATATGTATAATCATAATCATATATTAATTACACCAATTTTAATATGGACCGCACCGAGCAATATAAGCACTGATATGCGTTCAACATTAATTTAATTAGCCCTCTTTAATGTAAAAACCATGTTAAAGCTCTCTAAATTTAACCAACAGAATATTGTAACGTCGCGGCTACGTTTATTTGCTACTGTTTGCTAAAATTGGATAAGTTTAATTTTTATTTTATTTATATATATATTTTTCCCTCTCTTTATATATTCATAAAAATATATATAAAAAATCGCATGCAGTTAAACAAACTTTTATTTATATAGAAAATTTTTTGACACTTCCTAAACGCGACGTGGTTTAAAACAAAAAAATGCTCCCGACTGGGGTACAAAGCGCAGCTTGCGGCGGATGACAATCGAGTCGGCGATGAATTTGTAAAGTTACAGCCGCAGCATCCGGCGGAAGCTCGAAACAGATGTCGGCGTTGAAATTTCGTCGGCCGATACGGAAATTTCCTCGTTTGCAGTTAACGTCTTTTTTTTATTCTTTTATTTTTTTTTTTTTTGGCTCCCAGACGCGCATACCCCCGAATATATACACATACCGGCGTTCTCGCCACTGACACTCCCAATTAAAAATGTTGCAACGCAGTTTTTACGCGCTAATTAAAACGAGAATATGAAATGGCGAAACCGCCACAATGCAGGAACACGCGAAACGATCTACTCGTTAATAAAAAAAAAATAAGTAAAACAAAAAAAAAGAAAATGATCCAACAATAAATTCATTCCGTGAACGGCGGCACAAAAATTGCGACGAGACGTGATCCAACGACTCTCAACGTAAATATAAAACTTCTTTTATGCCTATAAACAGAGTAAGCAATTGTTTATTACAGTATAAAACTGTTACAAGTTACATCTAGTTTAATTAAATTGTTTAATTATTTGTTATATGCTTTTATATATGATCTTACTAAATCCCCTGTTTAATCCATTTATATTTAGCAAATCCTATAATAGGTGTGTGTAATTGTTCGATATATAATTATAGTAATTATAATATTATTATAATTATGTAATATTTTTACCCTAATTATCACACTTATAATTAGTACGATATAATAGAAATATATGATTTTCATTTAATTTCTATAATAGGTATATATGTATATGGTAGACGAGCAAAATTATTTTCGTTTAATTTCCTGTCGGTGAAAGAGAAAGGGGATTATGCCGTGTGTGATAACGCGACGCGAAGCTGAATCGGTCCGAGAAAAATGGGCGAAATGGCGGACGAGATCTCTCCGACGCGAGAGAAGCTTCTCTGAAAAATTTCATCGGAAGTGATCCATTCGGAAGCTGGAGAAAGGATGTCCATCGGTTTCTCCTCTCGTTTGAGAAGAGGTCATCGCGTGCGGGATCGATTTTCTACGCGGCCCCCCACAATGCCCGCTATCTATTATCCGTTATCAGCGACTTTTAGAACTTGACGTGAACGACGTCGAGGCACTTTATGACCTTGGGCCTTGAACATACAGTAAGTCCTTGGACAAATGTTTTCCTTTTCCGAAAGATGCCGGAAGTATACACCTCTCTCTGCTCTGTCGTCGGCCAATTTATCAAATCCTCAGCAATTATCTGCAAATTGTTAAGATGAGATAGAAATGATAAGTGGGAATTTCGATTAAAAGTCCGTAAATAGATTATTGTTATCTCAGTATCCACTAACAATTAATCGTTTGTTTCGTTTTAATTTTATGGGGTAAATTCACAGCAAAAACACATCCTCCCCCCGACTGCGAACATAATATCCTCTTTTGTATAGTCGTCATCGTCATTCTGCTGTTATTTATCAAGCAGTGTTATTCTCGACTTGCGTGACAACGAAAACACGTACGAACTTTAGCATCGCAAAAAGTCTCTCCTGAAGTATGATTCATCATTCTCTAGTCTCCCTCTTAATTTTTTTCTTTTTGTGCGTGATAAAATATTTTTAAAATAATTTTAATATATATATATGAAATACTTTTTATAGCTTCTCCGTAAAAACATTTTAGAATAAAATATATCTATGTAAAAAAATGTATTACATAGTGTATATATAATTACATAATAATAATTCTTGCTGCATACTAAAAAATTACAAATATTAATTTTCAATAAATTTCTTTATTCTACTTGCGAATCATAAATTAAGCTATAAATAAATCTTGTAGAACACGTGACATCTCTCTAACTGGTACACCAACATTCTCCCACATCGGTCCCTTCTATCACGCTTCATCAGGACATCCCCTATTTGAACATCCCTCATTTCTCATCCTCTCACTGCTGTTCCATTTGTCTTCTACTGAAAATCGAAGCAGGATAATTCGGCCAATTCGCAGAACGTTTGCCCCAGCGTGTTCCACTACAGAGTATCCAATTTTCTTATCGTAATTATGCCTATGAAAACTTTTATGATCCGTCAATTTGGAGCAATCTGACGCAATTATCGTGCAGAGACCGCGAAATTGGAGGAATTAAGGGACTCAAGAGGCTCTCTTCCCTTCATTTCTCTCGTCTTTTCTGTCTTCCCGCACGTCCGCACCCTTTCGCTCGCTATACGAGTGGCATAAATTTCATGCGTACATGCCAAGGGAGGTGCCATACGTCCGACCCTGATAAGTCCGTCTCTCTTTCTCTCAAACTACCGCTATGGCGCTCGCCCACGAATGCCTAAATTAAATAATTTATCGACCGCCATCTTCAAATGAGACCACGAATCCTCAGGATCTCTTTTAAGGTTAGTATCATATTTTAACAACATGACTTTGTCACATAAATTTAATAATAAATTTTAAAAAGAGTAATACACTTTATCTTAATTCATTTTCTTGTGTTGTAATTTCTGTATTTTTTTAAATACGTATATAAGAAATAGATATTAACAAAAATGTTGCAGATAAATGAGACATAAATCCTACTTTTCATGAATTTAAGACGCGCAGGGTATAAAATTCTTGTTAAACTAAAATCTTCGTTATTTATATACAACTCTTTTTTTTTGTAGGATTAAATTATTATATTTCCCAGGACAAGATAATCATTCTACCCTTTATACTTGCAAAAACTTTATATTTTATTACGCATAGTTTACAGCTTTCTGACAAATTCAACGCTCATTTTATCATATATATCTTACAACTTTCCGACAAATTCGAAACGCTCAAAAAGTTTCCCTTATCTCGTTTCCACGTGATCATTCTATCGAACTCGAATTTTGGAACGTCTTCGAATTCGAACATCGAGCATCTTCAAACTCTCAAATGTCACGCGGATAATACTAGGAAACATATTCCCACCGGAACAGTATTCTCCCCCAAGTTCGGCCTAGTTGTAAAGTTAAATTGCACACATATTATTGACACTCGCGCGCCCGCAGCGTACGTCGCAAATTCAATATTGGAAAAGGATTCGCGATCGTATGATCCAGCCGACATCAATTAAAGTCAAAGTGCTCGACGGAATCGATAGAGCGTCTGCTTACGAGGGCCTTATGGAGCTCGCTCGCTCTCGAGTGTGCGGGCAACCTATCCGCAAATGTCGGATAGATATCATTCGGGAACGTAAAGAGAACCATCGAAAACTTTCAGCATTTATCCCGCTCACGTAGCTACGTGCGCGCTCCTGCTTCGTTATTTCGCATCAGACATTAAAATATTTCAATTTCTTCGGCTGGTATTGCGTCAAATGCGATATACATAGGCTACTTTTTGTCAGCAGAGTAGATTTACTATTCTCCCAACATTAAAATTTCAGCCATTAATATGCTGTAGATCAGACTTTTTTGTAAGCACGCTTGATAAGGTTACTTTGGATCGATTTCACTGCGATTTTGTTTTACCTCATTTTCGTTGTTGGGATTTCAGCATTAAGGGAGCTAGAAAAAGCCCTTATATTCTTGATTTAACCCTCCTCGGAGCAATCGTCCTTAACGATGGTTGCTACTGAAGCGCAAACGATCGCCGATAGCGTCTGCAAAAAGTGGCCCTTCATCGATCCTTTCGCGGTCGGATCAACGGGAGGACGATCTTAGGAAAGTCAAGAAGATTAATTACATTCTTGCAAGTTGGAAGAAATGCGTCGTCGAACGAATCCTGCAAACGCGCGAGGGATAAGCGTTGACTAGCAACTGGCAAAAAGGATCGTCAATGAGTTTAATTAAAATAGTGAAAGTCCGCGAAGTCAATTTTCTGGGAGAAATCCCGCTATTTTGCGGGATTCGTCCTCTTCTTGTTGAACAAACAAGAAGCGATCGCTCGCAGGACTTTGTCGTCGCCATATTTTAAATTACGGAAGTTTATATGAGGATAGAACAAAAAAAAAGAAGAAATGAAGAAAAAAAAGAAGTAACTCGCGCCGTCCATCTTCATCGTTATTCCGACGAAGTAAAACTCATCGACGAAGGTTTCTTTCTGTTTGACATTTTACTCATTTAGATCAG
>NW_021848537.1:3628732-3638117 GCF_003651465.1 Formica exsecta
CAGCAGGAAATAATATTATCCGCGCCAGGACGAGAACTACGAGGAAAGAGCGTAGCTTACGAAGAGAAGATTGTCATCTCAATGTTCTGCGCCAAAGTAGCTTCCGTAATATTGCTAAGCTGAGGTGGATTTAATATTATATATCCACGTTATAATGCATGTTTCGGAAGTTATATACATGTTTATTAAACTGACGCATCCATGTTCGCTTATAACACACATGAACTTAAACATTATACTTTTATAAATCGGAAGAAATAAAACTGAAACCTATATCGATCATAATATTAATTTGATAACTTTATCAAGGACTATGAATTTTTTTTTTTTATTGCGGGAAAGAATGTTTTCTCGCGAATTTCGAAAAATTCGGAATCCCAGTATCATTGGCTTTGTAGTTTCACAAACGGATCGCTTTCCTCCTGCCTGGAATCACCCGTAGACACCGGTGTGTGCTTTGTTGATCGAGTAAATATTGCCGATTTAACCCGGTGGTGAGCGGGAAGGAGTCGGTTCGGGAAGGACAAGCGATGCGTAGGAAGGAGGATGGGGATGGGAAAGGCGGAGGGTGGAATTCCCGAGTCTGGTCTCCGGGCGCGCTCCATTTATCGTCAGGCACGGTAGCAACATCCGTTCTGCATGTACATACGTACGTGGCTATTCCTACGGACGCCTGTGTTCGTGTGTGCTTGGACGAGCTCAGGTATTCGTACGCGCGCTGGCTGCCGGCTACGTCCGGATGTGTAAGCTAATCCATTAAGTCCTGTATACCTACAAAAAGCCGACTCTGCGCGAAACGATTTTCTTTACCACTCCTCATCCTCTTCTATTTCCCTCGTCGAACCCTTTCCCTCTTCTCTCTCCTCCTCTCCCTTCCTCCTCCACCCATCGGCACCTCCACCCCCGACTGCACCGCGTCAATAACGACTTCGCCGATATCGATCTGCATGCATCAGATGTGGCACGCCGCCGTGTTGCTGCATACCCGTCCGCACGTGTGTACGAGCGATTCTCATGGCGGCCGGATCGTCCTCATAAAAAAGTCACAGGGCGCAAGATTAAAACGCGGCTGAAAGCCCGGGGTTGCGCCGATTTTTCCCATTTTCGCGGCATGTTTTATTAGCGGGGCAAATTCGACAGCCCGTCCAATAAAAAAAAAAATTAATAATTTAAATTATTTAACAACAATCTCTAAGATTTATTTCCTCGATTTAATACCAAGTGATCTGTAGTTTCGCTTAATTCCTATTCTATTTTATTGAATGTAATTCTTTGAAAGTACAGTAAATTTTTTTCTGTTGCTTGAAAAAAAGAGATTTGTATATAGATAAAGAAATTTGCCATGTTAGATCTTTAAAGCGATTTTTCCTCGACAGGAGCCATACGATTCGCATTGAGAACCGTTGGTGTATCTCGATATCAGAACGCGGCCTTAATTAATGGAAAAACAACGCTTGTACGGTCCAGCGATTTCCATTAATAAACACTTTTGACTCGTTCGCGCGAAACGGAGTTCCGGAGTGGCCGCATAGAACGCATCGGAGCCACGGCAAACGTGGGCTGGGCATTTTTAAAGCGATCATCGCCAAAGTTATCGGCGCGTGTCGCCGAAAAGAGGCCATCCTCTATTAGTTTTTAAATTAAATACACCGAATTACTCTTTCTCTCTCCTCGCAAAGAATGGCACACAAAAGCCGACCACTATCGTCACAGAAACGACCTTTATACGCATCAAAGCGTATTATAGGGATTGTAATTTTATAAAATGAAATGTATGGAACGGAAGGGAGGGAAAGGGGAGGAAATAGGATTACAGGGCAAGCCCTCGTCGAACCCTTTCCCTCTTCTCTCTCCTCCTCTCCCTTCCTCCTCCACCCATCGGCACCTCCACCCCCGACTGCACCGCGTCAATAACGACTTCGCCGATATCGATCTGCATGCATCAGATGTGGCACGCCGCCGTGTTGCTGCATACCCGTCCGCACGTGTGTACGAGCGATTCTCATGGCGGCCGGATCGTCCTCATAAAAAAGTCACAGGGCGCAAGATTAAAACGCGGCTGAAAGCCCGGGGTTGCGCCGATTTTTCCCATTTTCGCGGCATGTTTTATTAGCGGGGCAAATTCGACAGCCCGTCCAATAAAAAAAAAAATTAATAATTTAAATTATTTAACAACAATCTCTAAGATTTATTTCCTCGATTTAATACCAAGTGATCTGTAGTTTCGCTTAATTCCTATTCTATTTTATTGAATGTAATTCTTTGAAAGTACAGTAAATTTTTTTCTGTTGCTTGAAAAAAAGAGATTTGTATATAGATAAAGAAATTTGCCATGTTAGATCTTTAAAGCGATTTTTCCTCGACAGGAGCCATACGATTCGCATTGAGAACCGTTGGTGTATCTCGATATCAGAACGCGGCCTTAATTAATGGAAAAACAACGCTTGTACGGTCCAGCGATTTCCATTAATAAACACTTTTGACTCGTTCGCGCGAAACGGAGTTCCGGAGTGGCCGCATAGAACGCATCGGAGCCACGGCAAACGTGGGCTGGGCATTTTTAAAGCGATCATCGCCAAAGTTATCGGCGCGTGTCGCCGAAAAGAGGCCATCCTCTATTAGTTTTTAAATTAAATACACCGAATTACTCTTTCTCTCTCCTCGCAAAGAATGGCACACAAAAGCCGACCACTATCGTCACAGAAACGACCTTTATACGCATCAAAGCGTATTATAGGGATTGTAATTTTATAAAATGAAATGTATGGAACGGAAGGGAGGGAAAGGGGAGGAAATAGGATTACAGGGCAAGAGAAAGAGAGAAATTAATGGATCACACTTTGTACGACTGATTCTCGTTTCTACGCCACGTGGCGCCGGGATGTTTTTCCTTCATCTAAATGTTTTCCCTAATCTCTGATCGATCGGTTTTCCCCGAGAACTCAATTTATTAACTTCGCACAAGCGATGATCGATCTTCGAAAAAGTTTGGCCGATTTCGCCGTAATTTATTTTCCTCCAACTCGGACGAAATCAATTCTCGAAATACACACGATCAAGCAAAAGTTTGAATATCTCTTTATAAGAGGTGTACGTATAATTTTCCGTTCAGACAAGCATGTTACAGCTTACGTATAAATATTGTGAAATATAAGAAATCTTTTTAGGAAAGGAAGACTTGAGATTCTTTCCGAATCTCTCTTTTATATAAAAAAAAAATGTTATTAATATATAAGATATAAGATATAATATACACTGAGAAAAAAAAGTTGTTAACTTGACTAAATGCGTTCAACTAATTATCATTTTTTTAATTGAAATATTTAAGTACTTAAGTCAAATACGTCATGTTAGATTTAATATGTCGTATTTAATTTAAATACTTAAATATTTTAATTAAAGAAATAATAATTAGTTGAACGCATTTAGTCGAGTTAACAACTTTTTTTTCTCAGTGTATAATAAAAAGTTGAACGGGCGCTGTTATAATTTTTACATCGGCAATAATGCATGTTTTACATGTAATATGAAAAATCTGCTTAATCTTGAAAATCATCAAAATTCTAAAATCTCAGATTCTTTTCACAAGAGAACAAGAAGCATCGAAGGGGCGCTGATCAAGTGGCGTTACTACAATAATAACACGTCTCGCTGATTTGTAGAACCTTCTTGAATTAACGGAGTTCTCAACCTCTCGGTTTCTCTCCATGAGAGGACAAGAAAAATAAATCAACGCTAACTAGCTCAACGCGATTTCTACTATAACGTCAGCAATAACGATTCCCACACGTCTTACCTACGCGGATTGTTCGCAGTACAAGTCGACATTTCTCCAGTATCGCCTTTATTGCCACTGATACCGATACGTACGAGCGCCGTCCGGGCACTTGGGCGATGTTACAACCATTCATTCAGTCGGACAAAGTACCGACACCGTGCTAAATATACGGTCGATACTAGCGAGGGTGAGCGAGGGGGAGGACGCACATTCCCTCTCTCTCTTTTCCACCCCCTGGTGATACGATCGCGTCGCTCGAATGCACATTCGCTCGCGGACACGTACGTGTACAGTGTCGGGCGTTTGTGTGCGCTGCAACGGGGGAGTGATAATTCCTTCGGGCTGGCGAGGGAAGTACGGGAGAGCTGTTACCGAGACTGTTGTCACCGGCTAGATCCTGAGATAGGATAGAGAGGGGCATAAGGAATGCTCTTCCCGTCGTCGTCTCCGCCGCCATTAGTTCCGGCTCGACTTTCACGCGCCCGTACATCTCACGTCCACATGGACCGCCTTTGTGTAATCGTTAGGTTCATTCACTTCATTACGTCAGCTCGCCTCTCGCCGTCAATTTGCATCCTTTCACACTCTCCCCCATTCGCGACGCCATTGATCCGATATCTGAGAATCCTCTCTCCTTCATTTCAATAGGATTTCACGTCTATCGCTTGATTTGAAAAGATGTGATTATACAATATATTGGATTGTTTCCCATTTCTACTACAATAATATTCGGATAATTGGAACTAGTAAGATCGCAATTAACGCGCGATTTTGTTGCTATAAATCGACGGGGAGCGGAGGGGGAGCAAAATACCGATTTGAGTGAATGAACGAAGGGATGTGAATACGTGCGATTTCGGAGGAACACCTCTCTCATGGACCAACCATGCGGGCGCACGGAATGTGGACGAGGTTGGATGACTGTCGCGGTACGTATGAGCACGCATTAACGTCACCGGCGGCCCGGTAATTGATGACGTCATAATTATTATGCACGATTATGTAGCGCGAGAGCTATCCGACGGATGACATCAATTCGCGGACGATATACTGCGCGGATCTACTATGTTAACCACGTTATGCGTACGATCCGAGAGCGCTATAATCCCTAACGCTGACGCTTTACGAGCGTGATCATTATAATTTCCATTGTCTTGGAGAGGAAGGGATAAAACTTTGATTCTGATAATTTTCCCAGAATGGGAAGATTGATCTTTTTTGTTCGAAGAGGGTTTTCAGACGAGGTTCGACGTTTACGAAAGTAATTAACAGTCCAGTCTAGGAGTATGAAAAATTGATAATTTTTAAGAATCTTTTTTAAGAATATTTAAATTTAATCTCTTTGGCGTTTTAAATATATTTTGATTAATGTTTAAAAAGTCAGTATTTTTAAAGCTTGGATAATTCGCCTTTGTGACATGCTACTTTTCGTATAATTATTAAAAATGAATAAACTCGATCTAGTTTTATTTCATAGAATATTTATGAAATACTGAACCTAATTTCATTAGAGAAAATTGACGAATAATAAAGTAGTGTCATTTTAAAATTAGATATCTTGATTTTGCTAAAATTTATTCATTTTTGAAGATCAGAAAAATATTAATTATTAATATTTTAAATTCTATCTATATTGATACGCTGATGTTAACTGCGGTAAGTTTCACCTTGTTATGTCTGGAGATGCAACGTCGGGTTTAACCGCGGATATAAAGCGTGCAGAGCTCCGGACAGAATTATGGAATTGCGGTCCGCATCCTTCGATCTCTGCCGAACGTGAAAACGTACTTTAAACGACTTCTGCCACGGACAGACCGGTGACTGGTTTCCGGCTGACGAAGCTGCTCTGTCTCTCTTTCTCTCTCGGTGGTCTCCCCGTTTCGTCCGCAGCTGACGGCACGTTCGCAAGATGGAACTTGGTACTTCCTGAATTCCTAAACGGATCCTTACATCCACGTGAAATTATAGCTCTAAGAAATTTTTACGCCGGCTCCATCCATGATTGGCAATCGTTTTATATCTCTCTTCCTTAAAGATACTAAGATATCAAAATTTGATATATTTTTATCAGCATCTTAGATTCCAATTAGCTAAAGTTGTCAACTCATAATCAGTCTTAAATCTTAATTTAAGAAACAAAGTTTAAAGTGTCATAAAATATCTCTTAACACTTGGATATTACACATAAATCTGTCTAAAAATGTCAAGGAGAAAAGTTTCGATCGATCTAGGAGTAAATTAAATTTATTCGAGATTCGTCTTCTTCCGAATCAAAATTCGGTCCAAAATCTATGTACCACCTCCATGGAAGGAGGTAATTCTAGGAACACGGCACGCACGCTTGTCTACTTATCTATACGACAACGGAATACACGTACGCAGGCATGCGAGGAACGTGACTGTGACACGTTGAGGTATCGTAAGCGTGGGAGATATATTGCACCGGCGGTCCCGATCTGAAATCGATCGGCTGCGACCTAGAAGGAAGGTTAATCCTCTGTGTACCCGGACTCTCTACACGGTTCCCAATTAAGACCGCAGCGGCGCACCGCAATACGCGAACGCGATGTGACTCCGTGAGATCCCGGGCTCAACGATCAACAATCGTAGCCCAAAGAAGGGAGAAAAATGTGCGGCGAAGCCACACACGGTGAATTGTACATCAAGAAAAGAAAACACAAAATCTACAATATAGTTTGCACCTTACAAATAAAATGACTAAATGTTTTTTTTTTTAAACTAAACTATACAACCCTTTCTCCTGTTTCTCGACTGTCAAAGGAATCACTCGCTGTAATTAATTAACTCGAGTCTATGCTTATCTTAATTAGTGAAAGCTTTTTATTCTCTTGTATTTTTTCGGTTAATAAGAATATTTCTTTTTATTCTTTTAGTCGATAAAAATTTGATATCTCTTGTTTAACGTGGAAATTTCACAAGCTCTTTTTCATTTAATTTGTACTTAACATTTTTTTAATCATGGAGAAATTTATATTAAAGTGATAAAAGAGAGAAAGAGAATCGAATGGTTTATAGTTTTGCGTCTAAAAAACTGCGAGTTTATAAAAGTCTAGAAACTTTGCACTCTTTCTACATTTTCTTAAAACTCTTTTTTAATATATATTTCTGCTTTTCTCTCCCCTCCTCTCTTGGGGGTTCCCGATTATAAAATTTTTAGACTAAATGATCTCGGCATGAGATAGCAAAAATTTGAAAAAATTGTAAATCTCTCTCCCTGTATGTTTATATTTCATAAACGCAAATAAATCAAATTGGACCTTTAAACGCGGATCTGCGTTACACATGCGAGTTTGTTACTGCGATATGCACAGGGCATTTATGTTTCGAAACAAATAAAATATTCTATGTTATATTTGGACATTTATAGCGTGTAAATCGAGCAATTTGTTAAATGGTAACCGGCGTTTTTATTGAAGAGCCGCATTGTTTGCACGTAAATATTGATCGCTCATCGATCGCACGCAACCGCCATTTTCATCTTTTGATAATGCGGCCGCGTGTTAATGGACCCGACCTGTGGTGACTTTCGGCATTAACCCGGATAAATGGAATAAAGTTTTTGCCGGACACTAGCGGTTAACGCGCGATATCGTTATATCATCGACAAAATAGCCGTCGTGGTGGAATTATTGTTATTATGAGAAGAGTTCACGGTAAAATAAATTCCCTTTCTTTTTTTCTTTTCCTCTCTCTCTCTCTCTCTCTCTCTCTCTCTCTCCAAATTTTCCGATACTAACAATTCTATTTTCAGTAATTGTGCACTCTCTCTCTCCCTCTCTTTTTCTGTCTCTCTCATCTCTTTCTCCCTTTCTTCTCTCTCTCTCTCTCTCTCTCTCTCTCTCTCTCTCTCTCATCTCTTTGGACAGCGAATCAATTGGAATGGATGGCGTAATGTAAACGAAACTGATTGGGGTAATAAATTCACAGCGAAGAGAACAGCCGCGATACAGCATCTCCGCGATAGACGAAGAGAACGCACGCGCGCATCGGCCAATTAATATCCGCCCCGGGCGATTCATTTATCAAAAAGTCGCGAGATCACCGTGCCGCGATAACGAACGGTCCGAGCGATTTTTCACGGCCCCGCAAACGGCCTCTTATATTCTATCTCTATCGTCTTTATCGCGTTTACAGCCGTTTCAAACGTAAGCGGCGAAAGGGCCTCTTTTCTCTCTCTTGCTCGCTTCATTTTATCCGTCAGATGGAAAAATCGAATCCGTCCCCGCGGAAATTATCACGTTTCTGCGGCAAGAAATCCGGAGAGAATTTAGGAAGCAAGAACTATCGAGTATCCCAGGGACATGCGTTCCCTTGACATTTTCGAGATCTTTTTAAAATCCTCTATATCCCGAGATATTGGAGAGTGGTTACATACGAAATTCTAGTATAATTCCAGAATCTTGTATAATTTAGGATTCTCTTATATTTATCTTTCATCCTCTACAAGGAGCATTGGATTTTTCTTATTCCTGAATCTGCGCGTGTTTTTTTTTAAATTTCTTTTTCTGAAGTCTAGAGTTCTTTTATTCTAGATTAGAGATTTTTTATCATATGTTTCATTTTTGTATCCTTAAAAAATCCTCAAAGATATATTGTTGAAAATTTTCTATTTGCAACAGGGAGCTCTCCTTTAATCCCTCATTATATCCCCGAGAATCTACGATTTTATATATACATCGGGGATTCCACGGATCCTAGGAGGTTTATAATCTTAGAGAGCCTTCCCATGTGGTATGTGTATTTTTTAGCCTCGCGTAAATTTCAGGATTATTCGCGTGCTTCTTTCCGCGTGGGAGGAGAGGAGATCTTTGAGCACATTCCCGGCCGGGCATGCCTCGCCTCGGATGCGAGAAACAAAAAAAAATGCGGCGGAGAATATCCGAAAACAATACATTTTACTACGACCAAACGCGAGCCTTTCCCTATACGCGATACATAAATATCGGCCCCGCCGTGAAACCGGCCCCCGATGATGCAACGCGTGTCTGTGCATCGTGCATCGTGCGTCTGTTTCTCCTTTGCCAAATGTTCGCCTGGCCGCCGCTAGCCAGACTTCTTGTCTTCCCCCCGTTGAAAAAGTTATAGCTCCACGACGACGTCGTCGCGCACTGGATAAAGTAAGTTAACGCTTTCGGTTACCGTTCTAAAACGTTCCATCTCCCCTCTGGATATCGAGAGAATTCTCCCTCGTGACTTACGTTAGTGGATTCTCGCGGATCGTGGCTCGACATCTTTATTATTCGATTTAATCGCGTTGGGTAAGGAATCGCTATGCGAAAAAGAAATTCAAAAGTTTTTATAATAAGCTAAAATTCTTTTAATAAGCTTCTTGATAAATCTGATCCTCATTTCGCGGTCGCGGTTTCATTTCAACATGAAAAACGATACCGCCTTCTGTATATTAATCGCTCTAACGCGATATCGAGCACAATTTTATCGAAAGCCATTAATTGACGTTAGAACGCTATCAGTACAAACCAACCTACGCCATAGTCTTTATAGATGATTGATTGATTGATTGATTAATCTCTTGTGAAATCCCTCCGACAAGTTTGACAAGTTTCACCAAAAATAGGGGGAAATTCG
>NW_021848537.1:3638139-3656365 GCF_003651465.1 Formica exsecta
AGATTAAAGTAGGGCAAAATATTAAGGGTGATAACCCAAAGTGTCCTAGTCCGACGCGATGCATCCATTTCCGATAACAAAACTGGCTACATGTACTTACATATATATATATATATAAAAGATTATTACTTTTTATGTGTGTATATTTTTTTGCATCCACATTGAAAGGGTTGTTGGTTAAAATTCATCTCTCCCGCGAGGAAACAAAGAGTGAGCCGAGGTTATAATAACCCCCAACCCCGCGCCTTGCCCGTCGAGTGCCGAGAATATTGTTTCGCGTCAAGGAGCCGCTTTTAAAGCGTTAATTTACATTCCTAACGCTGGGCATTCTTTCGCTCAATACAAATCCGATTTTATCGGAATTTTTTTAGGAGTACGAAACCTCTCAGATAACTCCATCCCCTCGTCGTTGTTATTGCCCTATTGATAAGAGGTGGAATTAAATTTCGATGTAATTCGCGGAGAAACTGCGTTCGGGGATCTATATGTGTGTGTTCGAAATTTATTCGTGTAATAAACTTATCGAAAAAACGAGAGAAAGAAGAGAGAACGGCACGGGAATGAGACAATAAAATAATATTATATGGAGAAATAAAAAGAACGTGTATATATAATAATATGGTATAAAAGCAACGGAGAGACTTTGAATGCGCGTTTCTGAGAAATTTTTATACATATCTGCACGATTTTATTCACGGTTGTGATTTACGAAAAAGTGCTTTGACTTTCATATAGACAAGCCACCCCGAAGACGCTGTACATGCACGTAGGCGACGTAAGTTGATCCATTTGGGTGGCTACGATGTTCCGGCAATATCGACTGGCCGGAGATTTATAGAGACGCCCGGAGAATTTTATCGGGGAGCAGAGGGGGAGAAGAGGGGGGCCGTTGATCGATTTATCGAGGCGCCTGCCGCCGACTGCGGACCTACCCGAGCCGAAAGAAAGAAAGGCCTTATGCACGAAAGGAGGAAAGCTCGTCGCTGACTTGACCATAAATTAGAGCGATTTTTCGCGCCCCCCAAGCCTTGATTTACAACCCTGCCAAGCGCAAACGCGTACCCATCATCATCCTTGTAGCGGACTATCTTCCGCTCTCTTTTTCTCTCTCTCTCTTTGTCTCTCCCGAAATACACGGATTTTTATTTCTAATCTTTGTCGCTTGTTTTAGTACTTTTAAATCGTCACCTTTCGTCGGGTTCAAGTGCATTCGTCGAATTTAATAAAAGAGCGTGAAATTTAATAGACACTGCTAGCTTTTTGACAAAATTTTTACTATAAATTAGTGGAATAAAATTAAAGCCTTTTTTAAGTTTCTTAAAATCTCTCTGAGTCTCTAAAATTTTTAATTTTATTTAAAATGAAATTATTTTCTTTTTAATTTTTGATCTTTGTACAAGAAATTGCAACCTTTTGGGTTCCCGGTAAACTTTGGTCTCTTTTCAATCCTCACGCCTTCGACTTCTGACATCCGGTATTTCCCTTTAGAACCTTTCCTCTACTTCTACTTTTGACACTCGCCGTAGCCTTGATCTTTCGCATCCTCGGAATGGCAAGAAGGAAAGGCATTAAATATTGACGTTTCATCCAAAATTCTACCGTTGCCGCCTTTGACACGAACGCCATTAGCTCGGCAGTCGTATCGCGAAAATAAGAGACCGCGACGCGTAGTGAACCATGATGGTGCTGGGATTGCAACTGCCGTTGAAATATCACACTCTACTAGCATACTCGGCATATTAATGTCACATGGCAGAAAATGCGCTTATCGTGTGTGCCCATGAAATTAATTACTCCACAGTCACATATCATCAGCAATCTTGCGACAGGTTGTATAAATATTAAGCTTGTATAAATGTATAATTCTTGATTATTATAGCACTTTCAAATAAATATCTATTTACTTCAATTAACAAGTTATTAAAAAAGTAGTTTAGTATTTTTTAATTTTATATTTTATTAAATTTGATTTTAATTATTTCATTGAGACGGATACAATTGGAGATAAATAAATATACATACTTTTATACGATTCCGCGATATATGCGAGAATTTTTATAAAACTCTTTCTGATAATGATTTTAATATTTTTAGAAAGCTGTTGCAAGAAAATATTACATGTATTCTCTCTCTTGCACAGTTATATTTTTATATTTATTAATATCCCGGGTATTTTTCTCCTATATGTTTATTCGCGTATAAGCCAAATTAATTTCGATAAAAACCGCCCGGCGCGAGATAAACGTGCGCGGGATTTCAATAAACATTCGCGCAGTTAATTGGTAATTAAGAGTCTAAAAACTCATCGGCTATGGAAATGTAATTTCCGATATCGATGCAAAAGGGGTGAGAGGATGGGAGGTTCTTTATCTACGGCGGAATTTATGGTCACCATATCTTCCTGATGCCAGATCGGAAATTCAAGCAATAGCAGTAAAATATTTTTCCCTGATGGAATTTTTTTCCATCAATTTTATACGTATGGACCAGCCGGGATGCTGGACTCATTCCGAGATCAACGAAAAGCAATAGGAGGTGATGGTAGAAGATAGGAATTCTGCATGGTTCGTGAGAGGATTCGAGAGATAGTAGAATCTTCATCCATATCGGGAACGAAAATAAAATCAAAATCAGCTTATATATAATTCGTTAGTTACGATCCGACAAATATTAAAATATTTATTCGTAATCAACGTTACATCTTTTTTTACTATTACATTTTACAATTTTACCACAGCACAAAAATGCGTACTTTTAATGGAAACGAATAAATTAATAATAAATTGAATAAAAAGTAATAAAAGATAAATAATTAATATGTATATCGAGAAAAAAAATTGTATTGTATATAACCATAGTTTCTAAAAATTTCAAAAATTTTCTACGTCTTGCGAGAAGCTTGAATCCTAGAGAATGAACTTGAGTATAAAGCCTTATCCTTATCTGGCAGTTGCCAACGGCGTATTTTGGATTATTATAGCTGCTAGATTGGTCGGATGAACGCGACGCCATAGTCTCACTGCATTAATCCATTAAAGGTCACTGTCTGACGCAGTAAAGTTAATATAAGTAAATTAGAAATTTATCTAACATCTGCTTCCGCCACGTATTTTATAATGAGATCGCCGAGAGCGCCACTCATTACTTCGGTACGCTCCTCTTTTAAATAACCGAGCGATAGCGCCGGTAATATTTTAGACACTCTCTTTAGACCATACTGAACAAAGTGCCTCTCTGTGTCAAATGGCAAATACTAAAAATGATATATTAACATAATGATACGCTATGCAGAAGTATAATGAATATTACAAATAAAATATACTGAAAACAAAATATTGCTTCTCTTTTAGATAACAAAATATCTATTGAAATAATGTCATTTTTTATTAATCAGTAATTTGAACAAACAAACTCTGATATGTTAAGCGCGTGTACTTTATAAATATAAATAAAATAATTAATTTTACTTTTTTTTTAATTCAATGTATCTTAAAATTATAAATGTTCACATGGTTGATTTACAGAAAGCAGCAGAGAGAAAGTTGAGTGTGCGCGATAGTGAGTTAGACGAAGTTAGTCGGGGAACATTTGCGAACATTTACTTGTTCAAAATTAACGACATGTTGAGCGAGAAGAGCGAATTACGAAGCATCCTGCATCAAGAATGACTGCGCTCTTTCATTCTGCATATATCTTTCTCTCGGTAATTATTAGAGTTAAGGGGGACACTTTTCAAAAAGACATTTGTTTGTTCAATTATTGGAATTAAGAATATTTCAATTAAAGTTGATTAAAGTTGAAAACTATCGCAATTAAAGAGGTTTCAATTAGAGAGTTAACCTTTATTTTAAATTTAAATTAGAATCACAAAAACACATCTAATTAGAATCTCAATTTTAATTTCAAATTAGGTCTTTGTTATCTCGAATTGTCGGCTTTTTCAATTGGGCGACAAAACCTATTTAAAATTTGAAGTAATTGATCGATTTTCTACATTCTCTTTGCTCTAGAATTAAAAACTTTTTAAATTTAAGTTAGAAATATTATATTTGCACTTATATATTCTGTATTATTGTTTAATCATACATATCTTGAGTATCATGAGAATATCGAAAAATTATTTTTTCCTAAAATATATTTAAATCAAATATATTTTACTAATTTTTACTATACATATATGTATAAACAATACATTTTTACCCTTATTTTTATTTAATATTTATAACTATTATTATTATTTACTATCAGTAATATTTATAAAATATATATTTTACATTACACTTGTCTCTCGTTATTAATAACTAAAAATACTTTATTTTTAAATAGACAACTTTTGATAGAGACCGTGCATGGTCTTTTTTGGGAAAACGGACGATGTTGGCACGCAGAAAATCCGCTTTATAAACGTGTCATCATCGAGCTCGGACAGGCGATGAGAACTCGTGCCGATAACCCCATCGCGATCCATCATCAGCCGGAGCGATACACGACAATAGCTCCGCTCTCATTAATTATTTTTTTTCCCCTCCTCTTCCTTCTCAACTCTCTTCCTTTTTTTTTCATATTCGCGTTCCAAAACCGCACGCACGTCACGGCTGTTTACCGTCCCCGCATCCCAGCTGCGTCGCTCCGTGAATGGCTTTTGGTAGACGAGAGACGAATCGGTTGTTATCATCTATCAAGTGCCATCGTCGCAGACAGACACCGTCAGCAAAATCGCGTCGCTTTTTTTTACGCTTGAAATTTGTCGTTGGCGCGCGCCCGAGACACGAGGTATTAAAAAATCATCACACAAAAAGTTCTTTTCTCGACGAAGGAGAAGCGGGATTTGAAACTTTGTCAAACTCCGGAATCAAACTCTTCCTGTCATGTCCTTTTATTGGTTCAAACACCTTTCCATAAAAATAGCCATTATATTAACAATATTTATAACGATTTTTTTGTAGTATATAATGTATATTATCTAAAGTTTTAAACAATTTTTTAAACTTATTAATTTTTCTCTCAATTTATTCTTTTATTCCTTTCAATCTCATTCTCTTGAAACGCAAAATTCTTTACACTTTGACGAAAATTCGTTCTGGAAATCTCCATCGACTTTCTATCATGCAATTATGCTCGTCATTTTTCCGTATCTTGTTACGCAAATGTAATATTATAAAATTGCAATTTATCGATGCAATTCAACAAAGTCTCTCGTATCTCGGGAATATTGGAAACGGGCTTTTAATGAAAATCGAAATGGCGTTTTAATATCGGCGATGGTAATTAGTAAAATATCATTAATAACGATTAACGAAAGCTCTTGCTAGCTCCGAATAAAGGAGTTTGTTAATGCGCGAAATAGTCTCGAGTCGCCTATTAAATTACTTGATGTCATTTTTTTATATTACTTTTACTTTAGCATTTACATTTATATCGAACCAATTCCAATAAAATTCTTTATTGCTTTAAATATAAAAATGTATATACATATAAATCTCGTGCAGTCAATGATAAATTATCTTAAATTTAATTAAGAGAAAGAAAAAAGGGACAATTTTCTAGCATTACGCCACATTTGCCTGGGAAATTTACGGACAGATCTAGAGCTCGTCACGTCGTATTGCAGTTGTCTCCGACTATTGATTGTTCCCTCCGGCAACTGTTGCCGCGTGACCTGGCCTGAGCCAGGAAACATCTTCTTGTAATCCCCTTGTAATTTTAAAGAGATAAAGTTCCCCTAAAATTGCTCGAAAAAAAACCAGAATTCATCTACATATTTGATTTGCGAGAATTGAAAAAAATTTTTAAATTTTTTATCGAAAATCTTTCACAACGTAGAATATTAAATACTGTGGCTTCAAATTTAATTCTAATGATAATTCTACTTTAATATGGGACATGAAATACGATGTGATATATAAAAAGATTTAGATTAAAATTCGATGACGTAAAATTTTTTGGAATTTTATGAAAATTTTCTTGCCTGCATTTTTAGCATTAAATATGTAAAAGCTTACTCTTTCACAAAACTTCATATGAGTTTACTTTTATACAAGAACAGAAAGAAAAATTAAATTTGTCGAGTATTTGATTTGACTTCTTTGGCTTCTCGTTGAACCATTCTTTCATTAAAATACACGTTCCATAACTTCTTTCCCATAACTATTTAAACACAAATCTCGACGGTTGCACTCGAAAAATCTCGTTTCGCGATAATAACGAAACTTCTCTCGGGCCGTGTTCGGCCCAAATTATTCGTCGACTGTTCGGGACGAGGGCGCGCATAATGCGGCCGATTACGCGAGGGGTCCGAACGAAACGAACGAACGAACAAAAAAAAAAATATGCGGTGCTTTTTATGTATTTCCACTAGCGAAATTTCACGACGCAAAAATCTCGACCGACGGCGGAATTCATTCATGCTCATTTATGCGACCCTTATCGGCGTTCGCAGGGCAACGAGATGAAGGTTGAAAATCCGAAAAGCACGAGAATCTTAAATGATCCGCCACTCGTCCCGTTTCCCACTTTTGTCAGGCTATCTATGAGACAGATTCCGCAAATGGAGATTCGCTCATTCTGTCACGGGCTAAAGGGATAACGTGAGGGGTACGTAAAGTAGTTTGAGATTGTTCGCCGGATAAGAAGACCACCCCTCGTTGTCGGACTTACAACTGAACACATAGTTAACACGCTAAGCAGAATTTCACGGTATTATACCTATTTAAGTGTCGTGATATCCTTGTCAGAGAGACGTCAGAAAGGGTGGCGATGTCAGAAAAAGAGAATGAAGTGTATTTGAAATTATACGAAGAAAGTTTGTGCGCAGACAAGAAGAGATATACGACTAGAAGACTATGTATATTTGACCGTTTGTTTTTTAACTTCTTTTTTTAACGTTTTTTATTAAGAGAGACGCGAGATAGCATCGAATATATAAAAATAACGACAGCCGTCCGTCATGTTCATTTTATCGTCGAGCGTTATTGATTCTTCTTTTCTACAACTTTTACATCTCGAATTTTTCGACTGAAGAAAATAATAATGATGCAACATCACAATTTAATGGTATTTTTGTGATGTAACTTGATCTTAGTTTGAATAAAAATGTTTGCCGCGAAAATCACGAGTAATGAAATGCGAAAACTGCAAAAGGATATTGTTCTTTTTTCTTTCACCGGCTTTAAACCTACCGTACGCGCCGATTCGGAAAATGATATCGACAGAATCAAGTAGACGGTTAAGCCGATATTGAGGAGAATTTATCGTGAAGGACCTCGATTGAGAGCCGGGACAAGTGTGATACAAGAATTGCGTTTATGTTCGTCGAATTCGTGAATCCTCAAATCAAATGTCCGGGATTTGCGGATGATATTTGATAATCTCTCTAGAAAGAAAATCCGAAATTTCTTAAAAATTGTAATTTCTGAAACTTAAATTGAATATATTTAAAACAAACTAGAAAAAAAAAGATTGAAAAACATGATTTTTACATGAAGATAGCGTTTCAAATTATCTATTTCTCTTCCGAAAAATTAAAAAAAAAATGGATATTTTAATCATTTTTAGATACACCCACCCCTTCAACTTTTCGATTAATCTTGCATCACTTGTTGCGTCTTCCTTGTTTGAAGCGAACAATTATCCCGCGAGGAAATCGAAAGAGGGGACGATAATGATAAGATTTACGAGGGTAGTAAACGTCGTTGTCCTGAGTAGACGTATGGCGCAGTTGTCAGGACATCCCTAATAAGACGAGTGTATCCGTTATATACGTCGCTCCCGGACTATATGCAAGCTTTTACCGCGGCGATTCCGCTGTGAATACAAGCAATGAATGCAGCCGTGATAACCGCACCGTCGTCATCCTTATCTGTACGCCGTAATCCTGCCTGTGTCACTGTATAGCTCGCAGGACGACGCGATAAAGTGTGCTGCATTGCAGTCGCACCCCAGCAATGCCGCCGCGCATCATTGTGCTACTTTATCCTGATGTTAAACCTGCTGCCCACTTTTCTTTCAGTTTAGCCATTTTCTATTTCTCTTTTTACTTACGCTTGTTTTTATTTCTTTCCTTTTTGCGCAATAATTTGAAAAAACAAAATATTTTCTGAGAGAGAGGATTAAATGTAGAAAAATTATATATAAATTTTAGAATAATATTTTTCAGACTAATAAATATTGTGTGGATGAAAGCTCTAACTCAATTCTGGTAACATAAAATTTGAAATTTCCTGTGGAAAACGCGAGTATATTTAATATATTTTTATATTTATATATATTTAATATATCGCTTTATTTCTAAAGAAATAATTTATCTAAAAATTTAATGAAAGATTATATAATAAAAATTTTACTTTTTTCTCTTTTTTTTTGTTCTCTCTTTCTAGAATCCTTTCAGTATAGGATATCAAATATTGTGGTAATAAAAGTTTCAATTTCAATTCAACGAAATTTAACAATATTTATTTAATCTCTTGACATTTAATTGGCAAAAAACTGCGGTTATATTTGAATTTAACGAGTATTTCCTCGAGAATTTTTTCGATTTAGGATATCGAATATCGTGTGGCAATGAGAGAGTGCTGAAATTGAATTTTGATAGCGTAAAGTCAATCTGGATCTCAGCTTGTGGAAGATAAAGTTTTGATTCATGCATGATGAATGCACAATCTGTTTTCCCCTAGCTAGCGGCATTTGCCAGCCGGGGGGTTTGTAAGGATTAAAGGAAGGGTTCCTAAGAAGGCGGATGCAATATCGAGTTTGTAAAATAAAGCGATCTAACGGGAACGCAGGTACTTCTCGTTTACCATCCAACGATATCAAACTACGGAGCACCGCTTTATGAATATGTAAAGTCCGTTAGAGGCATCCCGGCAAATTGTTTGCGGATCGCATCAAATATTGACAGGGCGCTTGTAAATTTATTCACGGCCGAAATAATGTATCGCGGCCGCGAGATGAGTTGAAGTCGCGATATTTTCTCTTCTATGGGAAATGAGATTCTAACTCTCTCTCTCTCTCTTTTTCTCTTGCAAAAAACAATGCTGTACAATTGCGAAATCCTTTGGTACACTCTGAATTCCGAATTTCCGGAAATTTTTGATATCGGAAAATGGTTTTTTTCTTTATAGATTTTCTATATCGGATTCCAATATTTACATTCTCGAATATTGTACATTCGAGATTCTCGTATCTACTTTTCAAATTAAAGTTGCGAATTATCAAGTTTTCTTTCGCACTTTTAAAGAAATTCTTGAAGATCTGTGCACAAAAATTATACATGTATAATCTTTTATAATTTTAAATATAATATGTATGTTTTATTATATAAACAAGATTTCTTGTTCTTATAATTTTACAAAAAATAATAATTTTTATAAAACAATTATTTATAATTATATATATATATATTATTTCTGATGCTTTGATTTTTTCTTGCAGTAATAAATAATCGCGCAAAATATGTAGTTTGATAAAGACCGTACTACTATATTATTACTCGAGTGTCGCTATGCGGATGACAACAATGCCGTGGAATGTAAACAATAGCACGTTATATAGACTGCCAAGGCTGAACACTGTGTTATTATTAATTCTCGTTGCCTTCCCCCAAAATACTTTATAAAATATATCTATATAAAATATTATATACTCTCTTTTAAAATTATAAATTAATTATTTATTGAACGATTGATTTATCACAGGGCCTTTCGTTACTTTAATTACTCGATCCTGCGATCGTGTTCTACTGCATATTTCAATCCAAATAGCAAATTATTTCAAAAAGACATTTCTTTTTTTAGATATTTGCAATTTTTTAATTGCAGTTTATATTAAATAATATATGATTAAGAAAATAAATGGTGCGCACTTTGTAATATTCTAGTCAAATAAAAAGGTTATTCCAATGCATTAAGAAATTGAAAAAGAATGACGGAAAGAAAGTTTTAGCGCTTTCGTTATTACAGGATGTACGCACAATTACCAATAGAATTCTCCCGCGAGTTTCTAATCGTATGAAACAGGTTTTAGCGAACAACATGTGTCCGGGGATTTTCGGGCAATCGGCGGAGTCGCCAATTAGGAAGCACATGAGGAAGCTACAAGGACGATAATGAAAATAATAATTAGCCTGCGCGGTTGCGGTCCATTAATTGATTTTGCCGCCGAATCGTCATCGTTCTGGACGGTCACTTAATTAACATGACCGGGCAATCAAGCGACCGTTTACTCCCCTAATCGCATTGGTGCCATTTATTTTCCGCGACGCGTTTATTCTTGCAGAAGCAAATGCCAAATTAATCTGGAGCGCAAAATTAATTTTTTACACATTATTAGAAAAACTTTTTCTGCGTTATTAATTTAAATTATATATTTTTTTAAAGAATTCTAAAAAAAAATTAATATTAATATTAATATAATTGAAATAAAGTTTAGTATAACTTAATCTTTACCAGCTTAATTTAATGAATAAAAAAGCTTTCTAAGTATTTTATCTTTAATATAAAAAACTATTTGATTCTTACTAATTGTGATAAATTCAGAAAAATAACGAATAACCGCAATTCTGCGAAAAATCTGGCAGGGATTAGCTGTAAACTGATTGATGAGACTCGTCGTACAGTCGTCGCATTTCACGAGGGTTCAGGGAAGGGTTGAAGGCTGCAGAAGGCAACAGGATGATCGTGATGCGGGCTGTTATCGCGAGGATGGTGACGCGTGATTTGTTGAATTATAGCCGGTACCGGGTCTGGCCGCAGCGATCACCCTCGCGTGTTCACCCTTCCGGCATTACCATGTTAAATCAGATTGACGCACCCCTTTCGTGTGTGCGAGCCACCGCCGCTTGTTTTAATTACCCCAAGAGCGATAGGCGACACGTTGCCCGACACGCATACTTGTTCGTAACTTGAACATAACTCAAATGTAAGTTTCGAAAGGATCCTTTTTCTTATGTAATTATCACATCACAACAATAACAAATTAAATATATGTATCTAATTTTTATTTATTTTTGAATAGCATTCTCTCTCTTTCTGTTATCTAATTTATATCATGTTGCTTCGATTAATTGGTTTATTAATAATTTTATTCTACATATATTTGCTTATTGTTGAAGAAGTGGAATGAGATTCTAATCTTGTGCCATGCAAATTTTTTAGACACATTCTCTCTTAACTACTAACGATAAGCGTGATCCTTAATAATTCATTATCTTAAAGAATGTAACCATTCAATAACTAGTCGGTGCAGTTTTTGTCTTCTCAGGACACACATACCGTAATTCTTTATCGAACTGTCAAAACTTCCTTAGAAGCTCAGGAGACTGAAAAATGACCCTTTAAGGATGCGCGATGCGAACTATCAAATGTCAAAAGTTTCGATCGATCACAGGATAATTTTATTGATTACAGCCGGCGCGAGGGACGGCGGCGGCAGAAGATATCCCGTGATTGTGTTCGTGCATGGCGAGAGCTACGAATGGAGCAGCGGAAATCCTTACGACGGCAGCGTCCTGGCGAGCTATGGAGGCGTCGTCGTCGTCACCATCAACTACAGACTCGGCATCCTGGGTAAGTCATGACAGATTTCTTTCGTTCCCGATTCGCGGTCGACGCCTAGATCTTCCTCCCAGTTCCGGAATCCCGGATTTCCGAGAGAAACCTTCTGTTTTTTTAAATCTATAAGTCCAGGAAAATCCTCGTATTTCGAAAAGCTTTGGAGTACATTTTTGGAGTTGAAAACCGTCTTCTATTTTTAAATTTTTGACAACACTCTGTCTCTTTTAATTCCTAAAAAATTATGCAAATTTTTTGGTATTAATTTGAGAGATTCTTTGATTACTACATTTCTTGTTTTCTCTTTACAGAATTTCAAATTCCATATATTTCAATTATTTCAATTATTTTACTCCCGAATACAGATACAAAAAAAACATGGAGAAAAGAGGAGTAAAAGAGATTCTCGAAATTATAATTCTTTTAAAAAATTTGCTCCGAATTTCCAATTTATTTGCAGGTTTCCAATCTTTTATTTTTTAATTTCTCTACCTCTCTTCTACGTTAAATACATCAATGATTAACCTCGTTTGTCAAGTCAGATATAACTTTCGCGAACAGTTCGAAACTCAGATAAATCACATATGTTAGTTGCTCGCTTAATGGTGTGAAACACTGGCTCCCAGCAGTTGAGGTCTGAAACGAGCCAGTCAACCGTAGCTCATTAGCTATTTAGGGCCGGTTGCACTGACGTCACTTACCCCCAAGTATGTTTACCCAATTTTCCTGCTCTATCCAGAGGCAACATCCAGACTAGAAGGCCATGATCGCAAAAGGGATGAGCTAGGCAGAGTCGGTATTAGTGCAACCGATCCTTGAAACCTGGTTGATTGATTCAAAATACCCGTCTCACCTCGCTCGAGACCGCGCGAGATGCCATTAGACCCGACTTGTTACTACGTGACGTTTGACGTACGACGCTCGTCCACGAGAATAAGAAGCCGTGGAAAAAGCTTAGGAGCGAGTGGCGATAAGTTTTGGCCGCGAACGCCACGGGGATTGCAAGTTCCGGTGCGACCCGGCTTGTTGCCTGGCAACCCAAGCAACCAAATCTAATAGGAAACTCATTACGGCCAGGTCTTCCGTTTCACCAAACTAAATTCTTGACTCCACCCGCTTCCTCTCTCTTTCTCTCTTTCATTCTACTCTTCGATGCGACGGCAATCCCTGATCTCGTCTATCATCCTCATCCCATACTGGGTGTTTTAATATCCTCTCATTCAAGAATATAACCAAAAAAAAAAAGATAAAAACCATAGATAAAAAGATCAAACCAAATTAAAGAATTTCGCGTCTAGGTTAAAGAAGATTATTAAAATCAGATTATATAATCGAGTTATTATTATAATAAAATTATTTGCAAGATTAGATTAGATTAAATTAAATTAGATTAAACTTTATATGCGCGCTACTTAATCAAACAATTAATATAGAAGAGCGAATGTGAAAGAGCGCACGAAGGAAACTTTTCTCATCGAACCTAAAAGATGGCACGTGAGATGACAGCGGACAATAAATTCAAATTCGGGAATTTGGTAACGGGCGGGCTGAAAAACAAAAAGAGTCGTGAGGAAAAAAAAACACAACAGAGAGTAACTGGATAAAATGGCGACGCGCAGGAAATTTCACTCCGCGCGGCAACCGCAATTTTTTTTCCCCCTTCGCTGTCTCGCGCTCTCGCGTTTTTACTCCCCCTCCCCCTATTTTCCTTCGTTTCGGAAAAATGATGCGACGCTTTGTGAGCGCCGCACCGACCGGCGATATCAACCACCGTCCTCACCACTCCTTTCCCCCCCCCCCTTTCTGACGCCCCTCATTCGCGCGTGTATACCAGCGTGTACCGGAAAATTTAAATCAACGAATAGCGTTCAGCAGTTCCATTGTAACGAGAAGAATAGGAGACGCGGAAGCGCGATGCGACAGATACGCCGGAGGTTGAATATCAAATGGGACATGACCGGTGCTTTATTTCTATTCTGCTTTCACGTTCGTACCTCTTTCTGTGCGTGTAAACGCGCGGACGAAAAAGCTTTGTACGCTTTTTTTCTCCCTTCTCTCCCCCTTCCACCATTTTGACGTAAAGCACGAAGGATCGTTATTGGATCAGATCAGACATGGCAGTCCGGAGACTGGAAGGCGAGACGAGAAAACGTCTCGTAAGACGGAAAAGAGATTGTAACGTCGTATGGGAAGAGATGCAAACGTCGTATTGCATCAAAGTCTCGAAAGAATTTAATCCTGCAGGAATCCAATGTTCCAAAAATCCAAGGAAACATTTGGCGAAGATATGAACACATCGCACCGTCCACGCAATATAACGAAGATCAGATGATGTCAATAATGGAAACATCCAATTACATACGAATTTTCTTGTATAAAGAGAAATGTATTTACTTCCATTTTATTGTACAAAAAGAAAGCGAATACAATAATCACACTGCAAGAGAACTCGATCTATAAAAATTTCAGTTAAAAGAGAAAAAATAGAGAGATAAACTTTTATGAAAATAATTATAACAATAATTTAATTTTTGAATAGAAAGTTTAAAAAATTTACGAAAAGAAGCGAGTATTCCATAAAACAATTTAATCAAGTTTTTTTATTGACAAGAGAAATTTTTTATTAAAAAGATTGCACCAACAATGCAAACATTTTTCTCATAAAGATTCTGAAAATAATACAACGATTCTATATAAAATTTTCTATTAGAGAAAGCAAGCTTGCAAAATCTCAAGATACTGAGAAAAAAGACGAATATCTTCCTGCACAGAAATTTGATCAGGCGGGTATTTATTAAACAATCTACGAGAGCCGTCTGATACTATCTAATCCTGTAAGGATTTATACGAACTTATCTAATCCCGTAAGGGCTTTAGAAAGGAGAAGACTGGGCGTTTTTCCACTCAACACGGCTTTCCAAATTATCGATTTGGCAAGGCCAGCGGAAAACAGTCGGCGCAACATCGTTGACCTAGATCCTGACGACAGTAACGCCTCCCTTGTTAAGGCACCGAGTGCCCTAAAGTTAATGTGCGCCGGCAAGTATATATATTATATATATACACGGTGGCGCGGCTTGTAATAGAAATGATCCTCTTAGCTGCCTCGAAGAACAACCCTCACGTATGTCGGCGGGTAAATATGACAGATAATTTAATGGCGCGGGGCTTCGCGAGGCAAACACCGCCGGACCGAACGGCGAGTCTTACTACTGAAAATATCACGTCCGAACTTGCCAGTTGCAACAATCATCGTGCTCGCGATCTAATTCCGGTCGAATGAAAGAAAGGAAAAGGCGGAAACCATCTTCCCTTCAAAAGGGTCGACCCGACTCAATTAACGCTAATCTAATTTCCTCCTCTCTATCTATATTAAAAGAGAGAGACTGGAACTATAATTGACTACATGGATAGCTGACACTGCTGATAATTCCCAGTTTTGCGAAATGCAATTAGGAAATTGCTTGACGGATAATTATTCGCGAAAAGTTTCCTATTTTTTTTTTTCTTGTTAATCTTGACAATTCTTATATGGAAATGTCAGAAAAAAAATAGTAGAACAATTTGCCATTAACAGAACTCATCCTATAATTGAAAACAGTCACAATCGTTGATTAAAAATACTTGGTTGGCATTAGCTCCTTATCCGAAGATCGTGCCAACATAATTTCTTTCGCATTTGTTTGTTTTTGCGATAGTATTATCCCGACAAAATAAATACAGCAATAAACATGAGCAAATCTTGGACATCTGGCAGATTTACGAATCTAGATTTATTCGGCGGAAGCGGAAGGGAACGAATAAAGTCGGTCCGTTGACGAATGTGTATTTCGACGAGGGCAAAGTCGAACGATTTGTGTATCGTGACAATGCCGTGGCCGACAAGCCGGGTAAGACTGTTGCCACTGGCGCCATCCGGCCGTCATAAATATCGCCTCGACTCCGCCAATTGATAGCGATATCTCTCGTTCGGCGAAACGATACGCAAAGTAGGACGTGATACGTGTCTGAACACTAAATCATACCGCTCGCTCGCCCCAGACGGGCCAATCTCTACATCCTCTCCCCAGCCATTTAATCCCTTCACGCAGAAGGGGGTGCGACACACAGCACACATACACACGCGTCCGGTGGTCGGACAGTACAAAATCTAGCTCAAATAATTCGGACAGTCCTGCGAATGGATATCGCACAAAAATCACAACTTCCCCACTCGAGCAGAATGAATAATTACGTAAATTAAGTTTTATGCTGTCGAATAAGACGGTCGTCCCTTTCAAAGATATGTAAAAATTTTTTTCATCAGAGAAAAATAAAAAAGAATCTTGGTAATCATACATTAGTGGTAAAAACATATTTCTAACATTTGAAAAGACATTTTTACGCAATTAATAAAGAATTGATGTAATTGTGTATACATATCATTAAAGCGATTAATTAGACTCAAGTATAATAAGCATTATAATTATCCTACGTTTCGTCGTATCTAACGATTTATTTCGCCTGTCGCCCGATGGTCCGCGACAGGGAACGATCGGAATTAGCACTATCGGTAGTAATTCCGGCACGATCACGGTGATGTTATACTAGCCGTAACCGCGGCGATAATGGACCGTCGCGCGCTAACCATATAAGCGGGGCTTGTTTTGATTGCAGGCTTTCTAAACGCCAACACAGACTCGCACTTACGCTCGCCGGCGAATTACGGCCTGATGGACCAGATAGCGGCGTTACACTGGGTGCAGGAGAACATCGCTTATTTCGGCGGCGATCCGAAAAATGTCACGCTAGTGGGACACGGCACCGGAGCCGCCTGCGTTAACTTCCTGATGACCAGCCACGCGGTACCCGATGGTGAGTCACCCCTTCTTCCTCCAACTCGTAATGTGTATTATAAAATTTGTATTCAACGCGAAAACTTTTACTTCTTTCTCTTTAGATAATTATTTAAAAAAATATATATAAAGCGCAATCTACATTAAACAATTCTTATTATAATAAGAAAATTTTAATAAGCAGATTAAAAATTTTTCAATTCATTAGATAAATTATAATAATTATGTCTTTTTTCAATAAGAAAAAATTAAGACTCGAAACTTCGACCGACGTTAATCCATAAAAAAATGCGATTGGTCCAAGACATTTTACATGTCTATTATACATGAAAAATATTGCATAATTTTATTCAGGAGCCAAAATATATCTTCTTGGATGCTTCTAGAGAAGTAATCCTAGCAACTGTTTATTGTCTTGGATCAAGTCATGGAGAATTGTTCCTCTTGTCGCGTCACGACATGGAAACAGATAACGTCACGCAGAAACAACGGGGTGAAACGGGTAGGGGCGGAGAGAAGGGAGAAGGGGCACAGGTCGAAGAGCGAGAAGCCGCACGAGACAATGATACGGAGGAGCTAGGAATAATGGGCTGGTTTACCAGACGCCATAAATTACGAGGGAATCAGCTGGCCCGACCACCATTGACAACTCGCAGCTGTAGTGAATTATCATCCAGAAGGTCCCGGCGATAAGCTCTGCGGTTCCGAAACAGATTGTGACACTTTGTTTTTTGTCGCCTCGCGCTGATAAAAGCAGGACCGTGTGACTCGTCGAAGAATACGACGAAGAATAATGGCGAGCGATTTCCGACCAAAAAATTATATCGCACCTCTTCTCTTCTCGCTCGTTATCCTATTTTCGCGCAAAAACTGACCGCGGTACAGCGCGATAAATAATACAGAATAATAAGATTTAAGTTCTCTCATATATATCTATAATAAGTATGTATAATTAAATTAGAAGGATAATTTATTCTTGGAATTTTTCTTTTAATTCCCACTTTTAATTTCTATATAATCTTACATCTTAGATTCCGATTTTTTCAGATGTTAAGTTTTCAATTTCTTTGTTTTACGTTCTCTTTGCTATTCTCCTTGAATACCTTATACGCTTGAGTCTTTGAATCTTGGCTTCTTTAAATTCAGATTTTTCGATTTCTCGATTACTGGATCCTGCATCTTGAATCTCCAAGTTTCTTGGTTCTTTGTGGATCCGGTTTTTTCTTTTAGATTTCAATGTTCTCCTTGATACCTTGTTTCCTTTGATCCTGCACCTTTAATTCGTCGGACGCTTTGGCTCCTGAAATCCTGTTCCCTCGAAGGAATTAATTAATCCTCGGGTATTATGGAGGACTGCCATTAAATCCAAGTAACGCGACGGAATTTGAGCCGGCGATAATCCTTTAATAGTCCTTTAATGTCGCGAGCTTCGACACCGTCTTATCGTTCGGTGTCGTCCTCTTGACGACGACGGATATCGGAAGAACGAGGCCATCTTGATTCCGTAATGTCGGAAATACGTCGAGAACGCTGTCCCTCAGGATATTCAGAGTTTACTCCGATATCTCTATAGCTAAATGAATGAGATCCAATAGGATATCGACATGTATCGGGTCGTTAAGATCGCTCTAGAAGACACATTTTACGTTGAATATTCAGATTTAGACCGACCGACCAAATTGGGATTACGCGTGGAAGAATATCGCTTGTCGCTTCTAGTTTACTAAAGCTGTTCCGCATTACATGTTCGTATACTCAAATATTGCGAGTATTCTCTCTGCAATTTCTTAGATACCGATAGAATTTTAAAACTTGCTTGCGCGCAAAAGTTGAATAATAATTATA
>NW_021848537.1:3656389-3666488 GCF_003651465.1 Formica exsecta
AATAATAAATAATTATTCATATATAAATATATGATAAAATTTTCTTTACGCTTTTTAGTTTACGTCAAGAGAAATACTTTATATATAAGATCTTTCGCGGAAGGAACTTTATATCTTCGAAATATCAAGATTAACGATTCACAGGATTGGGATTAAGTAACTTATCCCGGTCTTCTGTATTAAATAATAGACCAACTAACACGAGGAAGCTTGCAACACGTCGTGTTCTCCCTGTTGCCTTAATTTTCTTCGCACTGCGAAAGCTGTGCACTCTCTTGTCTATTCATCTCTTACGTAATGTCCAATTTTCCGACGCGTGATGAGAAAATTAATCACTAATAAGCTCCAAGCCAAGGCCAACTCTTTGGGGCTGCCCCAAGATAATACATATCTTATTATTATTACCGAGACAAGAAATCCCACGATTCTTTCATTGTTCTTTACTTTCTGTAGAAAGTAGAAACTCTTAATTAAATGGAAATGAAAAGAGATGCTTTATTAGCTCTTTTTCCTGAGAAATGAACAAGATTTCATTTACGTAATTATTAATTTTTCTTTTTATTTTTAATTACTTAATAGTGATATATCAGTAATAACGCGCGCGTGTAAGTAATATACAAGTGTATATTACATTAATCAATCTTCTCTCGCGCAGACAGATATACGTAATTAACGCTGACATGAAATTATATAAATTGTATAACTTAAATATTTTTTACAGAAATTTCTTCATTTACATTTTGCAATATTTCATGAAAAGTCCGTTATATATCAACTTTTTTATACATTCTGTACACTTTTTTTTTACACATCTTTTTTTATGTGGCGACATTTGGTGCGCCTTCTTGGTCCTCATCTTTAGAACGGAAATCGCTGATAACATCGTAATGGAAATCGTTGATTGGAAATAAATCTATCGAGCGATCGAGATGAGAGTATTCGCGTTACTATGCATTGAAACTCGGATTGTATTTCGTTTACTCAGGTAATATCGTAGTTCCGTTCGCGAAGGGGATCGACCTCGAAATCATCTCGAAATTCAATTCTGCGCATCGCGATATATAATCCCTCCCCCTTCCCGTGCGAACAAACACTTTTGCATTACGAGATATGATTTGCGAATCCCGAGATAAAGCCGAAGACCTTTCGAAGAGGCGCGCACGACGCTAGAATTCCGAAATCGCGTCTCGCGAATGCGGTGATTTCAGGATATAGAATTTTTACGAAGGGTAGAACATTTCCAGGAACACCAAATATGCAAAGGATGCAAAGATTGCGTTACGCTAGAACTACGAAGGATAATGAGGGGAGAAAAAGTTGCTCGAGATCTCAAGATCTCAGGAAAGGAAGAGAGATATTCTTTTATTAATACTTAATTACCCCTATCTCTATTTAAGCGTTTGCGCAAAATAAAAATTTCACTTTGTAGGATGCATTAAGGATATTTTGTCAAGCAGATATTCGTATTTGTTATTTATCATTATTATGAAAGAGATGAATAAATTATACGCTTAAATTTGAGACGTCAGCTCCAAGTCCCCGAGCGCTTTTGAGGCTTGTAACGAACCTTACAAAGTGCACTGTACCTGTTATTAACAACGGCGGGCTCGATTGCAGGTCTGCTATTCCATCGAGGTGTCCTGATGTCCGGCAGTGCACTTTCACCCTGGGCGTTAGTGAGAGGCGCCGCCAATTACGCCATGCAGGTCGCCAAACACCTAAATTGTTCGTCGGTGAGTACCAGCAAACACATGTCCACCCGATCGCGCCGAAATTATCCCGCGCGTCAGTCTGTAATTTCATTAACCCTTCCAACATCCTCTCTCTCTCTCTCGTCGATCTTTCGCTTGAAAAGTATGACGGATATAAAAAATACACGTCTCTCTATTAAACATAGAATTTAAAACTAAAATTATTACCTCGAGAGCAATATCGTCAAAATAAATTCTGATTATAATTAACTTCGATAAAGAGAGAGAGTAAATTAAATTTAAAAGAAAAATATTAAATCAAATTTAATAAATATTTTGATTGAGAAGAAACTGGAGAATTAAGCTTTTGAAAAATTTTTTGAAAATTTGAAAGCGCTTCAAACAGATTCCAACTTTACGAGACAGCTAGGGCGTCGATGAATCCGGCATTGAATTCGGATACGTCTTGTTTATATCAGTTTACAGAATAGGACCGATCGACAGGACACGTACCCGTTATATTTCATCACCTCGGCACGTACACTCTCTCTCTTTCTCTTTCTCTCTTTGCGTTAATTCTTATTCGCTCGTTTTCGAGCGCCTGTTCGCATAATTCACAATAATGCCGATCGTCGGCGGTGTAACAACCATTGCGTAAGAGCGGATGGACATAAATTAAAATATCAAATACGCGAATAACCCCGCTCGTCCATGTTTTTACAGCGTTAATTACGCAACACCAATTATATTAACGGGGCGTTTCAATTAAGCTAATATACACCCGAGACATACATTGGCCCCAACAGGCGAGCACGCGCGCGCATTTTCAATAGTAGAAGGGAAGCTAAATTTCGCAAATTGCAAATTGGCATCGGATGCAAATTTTCGTATACGTATAACTGTAACAAGGCAGCGAGACTGTTATTTTATTGCAGCTGATAATTTTTTTAATCGCTCGAACGCTCGCGTTATTTTAATTTTATATAAAGCAATGTTAATAAAAAAAGAAAAAGAATGAATAAAGTGCACGTGCGTTATTTCAGAATTCAATAAAAAGCGCCGTGTACACACTCTATCATCGTACAGATAATTCCGCACCTTTCTTTCTTCTCTCTTTCTCTTATCCTTCTTCTCAGGATACAATACTGACACTACGCCATGAAAAATATGTTGTCCTCGGTTGACGGCTATTTTATTGAAGGTGAATTACGTACTTGGCCCACTTTATAACCGCGGGGAGCCGCCATGACGTCTTCTTTATTGAAATTGATATGCAGCGCTGTAAATTCCGGCGACGATATTCCCGATCGTCGTCGAAAGAGCCCAGATATAAACCTCTATAAGCCCGTCCTCGTGTCCTCGTCTGTCAAAAATAACGCAATAAAAGATAACCCGGTTTCATCGGTGTTTTTCCAATTCAAACTTTCCCCTCCATGAATATCCCACGAAGGAGGGCGGAGCGTGGGTGAAAAAAAGGGTGGGTTGGTGAAATAAAATTGATTCCTGCTACAAGTCCGCTGATCCGAACGGCATAATATAATCCCCGGTCTCGATTTCCATTTCGCGCGCGGCCACTTTTTCCGCGGGGCACTTTCAGAAACATCGAGGAACAATCGGCGCTTAATCCTCGTTTAATCGTTACCTTCAATCGCGTACCGCAATTCGGAATCCTTTAGACACAGTAAACCGTATTTTTCGGATAACGGAGTTTTTTTTCCGCCTCGATATTGTATTCACCGAAAAAAGAATATTTCATGAAATTTATTTGATTTTATCCTCGATTTTTTTTAATATTTTTTCTTTTCAGAAATAATTTCTTAAAAATGTTCTCGTACTTGCATTTATTTTTCGTTAATTTATTTGAAAGCTTCACTTAAACGGGAATTCTCCTTTTCTTTTGAGAAATGTATAAAGAATTTATTTATTCTCTCTAAAGAAAATATTATGTCCTACGATTCTCCTTCTTCTGTTATTGCTCCCTTGAATTCTACGCGAGAGATAAACCGTATTTAACGCGCGAAAGATAAATCACGTGGCCCGAACTTAGACGGAAGACGTGCCAGAATTAACGCATATCGCGTCAACATTTTCCGACGGTATTTTCTCCGCCGTGGATGTAACCCACCGTTGGAACGCGAGCCGGCACCTTAACGAGGCTACCTACCTACTTTAGGCAAGGTAAACAAGATTTTCGTGCATCGCTCAGCGAAATTCAGTCGCGTCCGGAACTGTGCTGGACCGATGAAGACCGCGCTTCGCCGACGATTCGCTTTAATTCGGCGGTACGCAAATGAATTGCTTTAGCGCCAGTAATCGTCTTTCAGCTGCCGACGCGGCGTGGGGAATGGACGGTGAGGGAGAGGGGGAGAGGGAGGAAAGGAGGGTTGGCCGCAATCGAATGTCGAGTCGGTCGTTGATGAAACGAGCGACCTCGACCGCGTGTGCAAATTGGCCGCGTACAACGAGGGCCCCCGAAAGCTCCCCTGATTGCTTCCCTCATCCCGATAAAATTACCGAGCGCGATGTTGTTACATATATATGTACAACAGTGTCTCACAAATCGCGGTCTTAATTGAATGAGAGTTTGCAGTCGACCTTTCTCTCGGCACGAAATATCGACAGATCGACTAATCACAGTCTGTTCTACAAATTTTTGACGTCGTGTATATTTATGCAAGTTTATAATTCTCAGAATTGATATCTTATTCGAGTAATCTCAGCTTGAAATTAATTGGAGGAATATGATTTCTTTAAACATTTATTTATCTGGACGTCATGGTTATCCATGCAGTATGAATTATTAATTCCAGTTACAAGATTATTTTCTGTATCTTACCGATATTTTATTATTTTATCATAATTTGATTGAGGGGACCAGATTATTTTATATCCATTTATTTACTTCGCGGAAAGTTGAGTGTTAAAAGCGGTGCAGATAACAAAAAGAAATTTTTTTCCTGGTCGTAATATTTGTGCAATCGAGAGTCGCTGATACTTCTTTTTCTCACATTTATAGAACACGGCTTTATTCTGTCGCAGGCGACGGGAGATCCTCAGAACCTGCTGAGGTGCCTGAGGGATGTATCCTTGAACGAACTGGAGTCGGTGCCTGTTAAAGGACTAGAGTTCGCGCCAGCCTTCGGTCCAAGCATAGACGGTGTCGTAATCGATCCCGGCGATCCCGAGGATCAGGACTACACCCTGCAAGTCGACACGATCAATACGCTCAACAATATCCTTCTGAGGAAGGATGTCGTGGCAAAACTGTCGAGGTATCATTCAACTTTTCTTTTTGTCTCAATCGTTATAACTCGCAAGATCGAGCTTCGAGACAAGGGAAAATAAATAGCGCGGGAAACAATATCGTTGCCCGGCGGGGGAACCATCGACGAAGAAAAATAAAATCGCATCCTACAATGTTCAGGAGAACTTTCTTATTCTTCGTTTGAAAAATACGGAACGCTCGCGTGTAAACAGAAAAACTGGCAAGAACCAAAAAACTTTCATATCTAAAGTGCCGATGAAAGATTCTAAGTATCCAAGTTTCTTACAAATTAAAGATTTCTGTACATATATGTATATTGTTAATTTTTTTCATATTTTCGAAAATTTTCTATTATCCTGCAGCGAATATTTTATAACATGAGTGACAGAACAGAGTCTTGCATTAGACAAGAATGTGACTCTTTAAGGACCGCGGGATCTAAGAGTCTTGAGGCTAAAAGAGAAACTTCTCGTATCTCGGGGAAACTTTTCATATACTTCGAGACGGAAACTTATATGCCCTAAAATGTTTTACAGATTGCGAACTCTTGTTAATATTTCATGGAACATCTTTTTTACTCTTAAAAGTGCGTAAAATGGTGAATTCGTGAATTTGCAGATACGACCTGATGGTGGGAGTCGTTCGTTCGGAAGCATATTTTTCCTTAACCGCCGATGACGCTCAATATGGGATCGAGGCTGACAGAAGGACGAGGATCCTGCGCGAATTCGTGCGAAACACGTATACGTATCATCAGCCAGAGATCCTGGCGACCATCATAAACGAGTACACGGACTGGGAGCGACCTGTCCAACATCCCGTTAATATTAGGTAAATTCTAGAGAAATTTAATTGATAGTGAAATTCAAACCGATACCCTTTCATTTATTTTAATTACCGTCATATATTTATTCTAATTAATTATTATTAATTATTTATGCGTTGCACTAACAGTAAATAAATCATCTCTATATTTAATTATTTGCTAATTTACTACTAACTCTTTATTTTACGAATTATTTGTTTTATATATCATATTATTTAAAAATTATTTTTAATTTGTATCGTATTTTTTTATTTTAAAAGTTTTTTTTTAATTGGTGTAACAATATATTTTGCAATAATGTAGTATAACAATATTATTACAAAAAAGCGTATTATTAGTTATATACAGATGTAATTATACAGATTAAATTTCTCAAGCATATTTTAACTACAATTTTATCACCTATTTTAGATTTATTTTTGATGAACGAGAGATGTTTGAAATATATTACAAAGTATATTATGAAAGGGGATTATTAATTTTTTTTTCAGAGACGAGACCCTAGAGGCTCTGGGAGATGCGAATGTCGTCGCCCCAGCGACGAGAACTGCGGATCTTCACAGCCAATCTCATAGAAATTCCTATCTATACGTCTTCGACTATCAAACGAAATTTGGAGACTATCCTCAGGTTTGTGATAAACCGAGAAAATATTTTATCGAATAAGCTAGAATAAAAGGAAATTGAAAGTCTCTCCAGACACTATAAAATCCTGAGAATAAAAGACATCTGTGCAAACATATATTCAGGAAGATTTCTCTGATATTATATATATATTTATATTTGTAATATAATTTACACAGTATATTTTATATTATTGTTATAAAATCTTCTCTTGAAATTATGGAACCTAGCGCTCTATTTATGCAAAAAATATTGGTTTTATCGTAATTGAATTTAAATACATGAAAATATCGCAGTTAAATTCATCAAAAATTCCATTAATAAATTATAACGGAGTATAGATAAGAGTAGTTTACCTTTGCTCTCGTTTATTCTTTATTTTATTCATATTTATTTAAGTTATCTATTAAATTATTTTACACACACACACACACACACACACAAGACGGAAGTTAGGATTCACCGGAAACGCGGCAGCATGGCGGTGACTCTTGTTCATATCTGATTTTAGAAACTTATGAGAGGCGTACAACCCCTTGCTTCCCTCATCCCTTTCCTTTTGCCTGCTTCTAGTTTCGAACTTCGAATGAATTTTGGTGCCGCGATTATTAATGCTACATATATTAGCAATATCCCTCTCCTCCTCTCCCTCTCACCGTTGCCCTCTGCTGGAGGTTGTGTAACAAGAAACGGATGTGTGAAGGGAAATTCGAAAATTGCACCGCGACGATGAGACTAGTTATTACCGTTGCACGAAATTTCGAGATATTATCTGAACATGTGTTCCTGATGCATATATTAACGATGCTTCATGTAGCACATTTTAGTTATCCAAGCATCTTACATATACATGCGGAATGGATAAGACGCGACGCGAATGTACGAGGGATTCAAAGATGTAAAAGTTTCTCTCTCTCTCTCTCTCTCTCTCTCTTTTTTTTTTCTACAAGATATAATAAAAATTTTCCTCGATCTTCTTCTCGAAAGGCGCAAAAAAAAATTTCTGAATAAATTATCACCTTCATATCTACCGCCTCGTAAATTCGAAAAAACAACGGTACAATTTTAAAGGGAGCCCAAACGCGCGGGCGGAAAGAGGATTTGAAATTCCACGTTCGCCTCGCAAGCACCTGCAGCTTCCAACTACGGCACTCCCTCTCTCTCTCTCTCTCTTTCTCTCCTCTCTGCCGGCACCTTTTGCGCCTTACACCCGATGCATTTTGCATACGAATATCGTCTAGCACCTCGACCTAGCGATCACCGTTGCCGTCAACCAGCGAAATGAAAGTGCATTAAACGTTCAACGCGCACGCCCTCCCTTCATCCCCCTGCCAAGCCCCCGTTCTTTTCGCCCCTTTCACGTCTCGCATCGCGGAGAGCCAACGAAGAATAAGGATCGCGCGTAAACGCTGCAACGAACTTATTGCGCCTGCTACGATTGCATGCAGAAAAACGTTTCGGTCGCACACGAAACGCGATATCGTCTCCTAGCAATACAACGCGGACGTGTTTCTTATTCCTATATCTTAGGAGGAACTCGATGCTCTGAGATATTTCTAATGCGTTTTAAGAGAATTTACCTGCTCTCGTTCCGCGTAATTAATAACTTAACGGTAATCGTAAAACGAGAACTGATTATTGGTAATAATATATTGATACACGTTAATTTGTCGAAGCGTAATTATTTCCAAATTTAACGAATGATGATATAATTACAACTTGATTATTGCTGTTACTCAATAATCATAACATAGAAATATGAACCATCAATTCCGTACTATTCGATAATTATTATTCCATTATGTATTTCATATTTTAAAGCCGGTTCCGAACTAAAGCTCTAGACACGTTACTCAAAAGTGAGCTTGCGTGATTCGAATTTTTCGAGGACGTTTCACGCTCAGGCTCGTTAAAATGACGCGCAAATGCCGGCTTTGCGGAGAATCGGCCGAGGCATTTTTACAATCTCAACGGGAGATTCCATGAGTGCTTTCGTATGATCGAGCGCGAAAGAGGGCCCTCGGAAAAATTCTTTTGAATTCCGCGGTTAGTCCGATCCGGTCAACCCCTCGATTGAACTAGTCGATTGAGCCTTTAAACGCGAGATCGAAGTTATCTCGGGCCGACTAAGAGATTCTTCGCTTTCATCCTCCATGCTTTTAAAAGAATCGTACATTGAAATATTATTATAATTGTACAAAAATATGGAGATAGAAATAAAAATCGCAATGTACAGGGACAAAATTAAATTCCTACTTTTATTTTTGTTTTTATCTCCACTTATATCTATATATTTAATTTTACTTTTCCTCATGTTTCTATATTTTATATACAATAATTCTAATCAATTACTATGTGTGCGTGTTGTATAGAGGCCGGGATGCATTCATGGAGAGGAGCTGCCATATTTTTTCGGGGCACCTTTGGTAGGAGGCTTGTCCCACTGGCCAAAGAATTATACCAGATCCGAAATAGCGCTCTCCGAGAGCATGATACTTTATCTGACAAACTTCGCACGCACCGGGTAAGTCGTAAAATAAAGTGTAAAAGAGATGCTCGCAAAATATGATAAAAACTTTGCCGAGAATCGCTATTATAATGATCGTTTCCGACCGCCAGGAATCCGAACGAGGGCACTCCCGATCCTGGGCCCCTCGGCTCCAGACCGGAAAGGACCAAGGTCAAGAATATCGATTGGTTCGCCTACGAGGCCGTTCACAAGAAATATCTGAGCATAGGTCAGTCTCTGTACGAGACGTTTTATCCTCATTTCTCTTATATAACAATGTGAATGCTCTTTTCTCGCGCGCGTTTATATTTACTGATATATCAAATATTCTTTTTAGAAATCTATATCTTTGTATCGTGAAATTTCTAGTGATTTATGTATCTTTATTAACATATTTATTATACTGTATTTATATTAAAATTTTTGATTAAAAAGTCATCTTCTGTCCATTTTGTAGAACTCAACAAGTCGAAGTTGAAGAATCACTACAGGGCTCATCGCCTGTCTTTTTGGTTAAACCTAGTGCCCGACCTTCACAAACCCGGCTCAGACGACGTTCCTAGGTCGCATCATTTGCTCGATGCGGAACAGGTATTCAAATCAAATTATAGAAACGATTATTAATTAATTGCATAATTGTTAAAACAAATCAGTCAGTCAAATTCAAAAAGAATTTTCTCCAGGTGCCACCCAGATTTATTCAGAGACTGCCAACAACCGCGAGAACAACCACTTTGGAGGTAACTTCTATAGAGAGATCCTCGTCCAACGTGTCGACGGCCACGCCCAGCGACGTAGCTTTCGAGGATACCACAGCGCAACCCGAGGACGGTTTTGCGGCTTATTCCACAGCCCTGAGCGTGACAATCGCGATCGGTTGCAGCCTACTGATCCTGAATGTACTCATCTTCGCCGGGGTATATTATCAGCGCGACAAGAGCAACCACCAGCATCAGGGCTGCTCGAAGAAGCGCCAAGAGAATGGCCAGATGCCCAACAACATTTGCGGCGAGCTGGAGACCAAGACTGCCGAACGCCATCACATTCAGCACATACCGCCGCCGGAGTTCGCCGATCTCCAGAACAATACTTGTCACGTGCCTATGCCGCCCCCGCCGCCCAAGAACACGAAGCCCGGCAAACCCAGCCAGAATCTCATCATCAGTCCCAATCAACTTCAGCAG
>NW_021848537.1:3666521-3720533 GCF_003651465.1 Formica exsecta
AGCAGGAAAGCCTGGCCATGAGCGGCACCGGGACCCTGAAGAAGGGACACAATCATCCCCAGGTTATGGAAGAGCTGAGAGTCTGACTCTAGGAGACAGCGCGGCCGATGAATTAATATTCTACGCCGCGAGTTAGAATCCCGAAATCGCCGATCGTCAAAAATCATTTTAAAATAAAGTTTTCATTGTCAGTTTGATAATGAACGTCACCAAGACTCTAAAGATGGAACACGATCGTTTTTCAGGTGATGAAAAGAAGCTGAGAACCGGGCTATAACGGATACCAAAACTTTTAGATTAAGCTTCTGAAATCGTCGAGAGTTTGAAGTTGTCCGGCGTTATTCGTCATCGGTCTAATTGCGAATGGAACCCTGAAGAGAAATATGACAAGAAAATTAAGATCCCGAAACGAAACATGAAGTCAAAATAAGGAATCATTCCGATAATAATGTTCTCCGTGACACTCGATGGCAAACGGGATAACTCTATAAAATTTTTCTCGAAACGATCGTGACTTTGTCGATAGATAGGAAGTGATAAAGAAAAAAAAAAGCGAATGAAGGACCTTCATTGTTATGCGAGAAGTACGTGTTAATGTGCGGCGACGTAGCTGAGATTTTGTGCCCGGAAGTCAAATCCGCGCTAGAGGCTTTTGTATAGAGCCAAATAAGACTGCGGGATCCGAAAAACTTGGGTCCGGAAGCTTTGCTTCCGTTCGCTATGTCCCCATGTTAGTGGCGACGCTATACTGTTATCGTTTTCTACCTTTCGAATTTGTGCGACCAACTGCCGAAAATTACATAGTCTTTGACGAAATATGCGCGTTAAATAGAACTCTTCACCTTCGAGAGAAGAGAATTTTGGAATAATCTTTCTAAGAATGATTCCAAAAATTGTTCATGTATCGAATCAACGTTAATTTTTATTAATATAACGCACGATTTGTTTAATTACTTTCTTTAAGTTTTGTCTACACATTTTGATAAATATTTTTGGTTATATTACTTAATTTTATTATTTATCTTATATTTATTTTATTTTATTTTATTTTATTAATCCTATTTTATTTTGCTTTTTATTTTATATTTAAGGATTCAAATTGTTGAACATTAATCCCTTTTTTTACGCACACACATGTCTTTTGAACTTTAATTAATTAATTTTTTTAAATAATTATTTTAGCAAAAATTAGCAATATTTCTACACAATAGACTTTTATTTTATTTTTTCTCTCTTTCATTGTTTTTCCATATAATATAGACTGAAGGTTCGAATCGATTTGAGTCGTGCCGATACTATCCTCGTTCTTCCGAGTGATAATGATCATGATAATGATTCGAGTCGCTGCCACGATGACTTATTTCCATGACGTCGATCGTTCAAATGCTCAATTAAAATCTGAACTAACCCTTTCCTTCTCAAAATGATCATGTAATTTGATATTTTCACAATAAATAAATTTGCAATGCAACAATTTTATTAAAATTTGTAATAAAAATTTTGTTCCTAATTATTGCACAAGACGACAATTTGTTATTTTTTCTGCAAAGTATATTATGACACTAAATCATGATAAAGAGTTTTGCAGAAAAGAACGAATAATTATCTGAGAATAAAAGGGTTAAACGGGCGATCGCGTATCAATCGAACAATCTTTTTTACAATAAGAATAAAAGGAAGTCAAATGATCGACGGTACTCAACAGTATACTGCCAAACGATCGCGATTCGAGGAGAAATTGCAGATCGTTGAATGAAAAATCGCGGTTAATCAGAATTTTTGAGAACGAAAAGCTACTGCGATACAAAAAAAAAGAAAGAAAACGTTTTATAAAAATAGAGCAATTGCAAATTTAATCAATTCTTCTTATTTAAGATTTAAACATTTTAAAAAAACTATGCGAGGCAGGCATTCGCATAAGAATTAGCTATATTATACAAACTTTATTGAACATTATTTCTTCAAGTATTTTAATTTTATTATAATTGTCGGTTTCATTATTTTTAAATTTACCAAATTACGAAAAGAAAGAAGGATTAAATTTGGAGTTGTTCAATTTTTCAAGGATTAACGGAAGGTTTCTCACAAACGGCGACAGACTGCTGAAGAGACTTTCGAGCGCGATTTCGACTGTAAATAAGAGTTAATTAAGCTTAAGTCTGTCGCTGACGCGCTGTTAACGAGTGAAGAACCAGCGAGGAGCTCGGGAATAGCTCCGATTGTAATAATATTGCACGTCGACGACAGAAAAACGGTATGTCAACGTGGTCGGAAGCACACTGGACGTAATTTTAAATTTGTATATAATTGACATTACAATAAACTATATAATAAATTATTGATTGCCTCAATCCAACCTTTCCCGAAAACAAAACGCCCGGTCTTATCAGTTCACAAAAAGATCAATTCAAAAATGATGCTATCATTTAATTGATTATTCTTTAAAAAATAGAGATTATTTAAATATAAATTAAAATATACTATTAATATATACATAAAAGAACGTAAAAAAGAGCAATATATTTTTTAATAAGGATGGAGTTTTGATAAAGATATTTCTAGGAATCTCAGAGATTTTTAGCAGAGTAAACGTGCGCATAATTTTGATTTGGTGAACATAAAATTTTATTCTCACTTATTCGTTGAAGCTTTAAGGTTTAAATAGTCGCGACACACATGATATGACAAGCTTGCAAAACTTTATTTGCAAACCTCGATTCGGACTAACACGAGACCTTATCTAAGACACAAGGTACAAAAAGATGAGGTTGATTTCTTTGCCTTTGACAAACGAACCTTACGATCAGAGACGCGCTTTCAGTTTGCTTTTATAATGGCAGTTAAAAGCGAATGCTACCATTCTTTTTCTCTCGCTTTTCTTCGAAACTAATCAGAGATCGCTTTTAAAATTATTAATTAAAAACGTCATGATATGTCATTGTGTGTAATTTGATACATACAATATAAAAATTAAATAGAAATTAGATAGTATAAGATTTAAAGATTTAAATACAAATTGGAAATAAATTATTAAAACTTGAAATTATAATGATGAGGGGAATAGCATATTTATCTTATAATATATATAATATTAACACACACGCACACACAAGATTCACATTTAAGCAGCTGTTAATTGATTTCATTATATTTCAATAAGTACTATGTGCGATATTATATAAAAAACAAAGAGCATTGCCCGTTTCTTCACATCACATAATTACCAGTCATTTTCGTTCCTCTGATCGTGATTCGTTCACAAAAATGTTTATATGTATACAAAACTTGCTATCCTGTATTCTACTTTACAATAATACAATATCTGTGCATGCAACAACTACATAGCGCGAAAGCTGAAACGATAATCTGTTGCTACCCGACTAGGACCTTGTCTTATGCTACAGTAAACAAGAAACAATAACAAAACCGCTCCAAAACAATAACCACGCCATCTCGCAAAATACTTCTATCACAAAGAGAGCTTATTTTGAAATATTTTTATATTTATATTTCTTTGTATAATATACATAATAAGAATCGTAAATGCACTTAAGGCTTCGGTCTAGCCGGAACGTTCGTTTTTGACTATCATCCCGATTTAATTAGCCTAATTAGAGCTAACTGCTGCTATCAAGTTTCTTACATTATATCAGATATCAAATAATAATATTAATAGTAAACATTGATATTAACGTTAAATCAGAATAATATAAATATATTAAATTTAGTAACATTGATATTAATATTAAATATATAATGTTTTGATATATATAATGTTTTGATGTAAAATATTAATATTAATATCAAATAAAACTCTTAATCTTTTAACAATAAATATAAAAAAATTCATAAATTTTATAATTTCTTAGATTTATATTGAATTTTAAAAAATTAATCTAATTGTACATATTAAATTGCAAACAAGAAAAGATATATTCAATATTTAATATTTCTTAATTACATATACGTAGACTGTTTGCCGAAAGGCAAACATTTAACGGCAGTTAAATATCAATTAATTAATGAGCAATTAAAGTGACTGTCCGATTCGTTACACGCCAATAATTTCGACCATTTCGACTAGATCGGCACATACGTCGGTTTACTTATCAGTTACATTACATGTGAAAGACACTGCCCGCAACTTTTTCGTTCTCATCATTCCTTCGATTTTTTCAGATCTCTATCGCGAACATTATATATAACTATTGTTTTATTTTTGCAAAAATCACACATTGCATTTCATTCTTAAAGAACTTATATATAAATGTTTGCAAATTTATAAACTCAATAGCTTTTTTTATTAATTTTCCTTTTTTTATTTCTTTGTGATTTTAAATTATTGCGGGCAAATGTCTTTTGCTGAACAAATTAAATAGAAATACGTCTAAAAAAGGATCTACAAAGCAATTTTATTTTTTAAATCTGGACAATTTTACGAATATTTTTTCGTGATGTAAATGAATTTTGTGCCGCTTAAAAAATAATTGTCTGCAAATCAATTTAAAAGTATATTTTTGAAATATGATAAAAAATGAAATTACTCTCAATTAATTTAATTATTAAATCAATATGTATTTAATTATATAATCTAAATTTTCAATAAATCCCTCCAATAAAATTTAACATATTTAACCTTAACTTATATGTAAAAATCAATAAATTAATTAATATGTAATATTATATCATATATTATATATTAATTAATTATATCAATAATGATGGTGGAATTAATTGGTGAGATGATTGATTGATTCGTAACGTTGGATCATTATATTATATTTGTGCTAACAAATCATAATCACAGTAACATACAAATTTAACATACATACGGTGATGATTACGATGAAGCTTCGCGTGAAAGTAATTGAGTTTTTACATTTTTTTCTAATTTAATTGTGAAACTTGCTAGATTCGTCCTCGGATGTGTGGCCTCGAAATAGTGCTCGAAAAAACCATTTCGCGATATATACTCAATATTGCTGTGCAATAATGTCGGATTAACGCTACAAGACACGTTATATAGGAGCTGGCTAGAGAAACATTTTAGCGCATCTATCCGTTTGCACTATATAAATTTCTTTTAATTTTTAAAAATTAAACATACATATATAAAATTTTATAAAATTTGCTCCATTATTAAAAAGTCTCTAAAAATTTTTATTTTTTACATTGAAAACAAAGAGAAGTCCTCCTCTTTACAAAAATTAATTAATTTTTAAAATTAAATTAATTTTTATTCTGCATTCTAAGTCAATTAATTATTTTATTAATATTATAAATTTGAATTTATTAAATTTTATTATATTTTTTTAATATACGCAAAAAAATAAATATATGCTATTGAATAATATAAAAAAACATTTAAGTATATAAATTTGATATCTTATTTAAAATAATAATAAAACTTGTCGCGATTAAACAATCTTTAAGTGCAAAAGGATAGAGACGTTGCTACAGGGTTTTGTAAAGATCTCGCGTCAAGCACGGCTAATAATTTATTTCTCCGACAAGCCTCGATTAATCATCTTCTAGAGAAATATTCGACGAGTGTTTACGTTTGGCGTAGCGTAGGCATTTCTCTTTGTACAAACGGCCAAACATTACGAATAATCCCAATTCAATTTAATAATTTCTGAAATTTTACTGAAATTTATTAAAACTAATTTAAATGTATTTTATATTTACATATGTATATATTGTTTCTATTAATCAATCGTGTTTGAAAAACCTGAATTTATAGATATTAATAATCTAAATTTGCATATATCTCTATATATAATATAGTTTTAAAAAAAACTAAAAGTTATTAATAATTTAAATTCCTAAATTTAATTATTCACATAATTGAAATGTGAATTAATAACTTTTTAGACATTTTCTCAGACAATTCGTAGTTCTTATATCACTTTTCTTGGAGTGGAAATTTAACAGTTTGATATCCAGAATATTACAAGATTTCAGAAAAGGCGACGGCCTAGAATAAAAAAAGATCGTGTTGAGTGAGTTTGGTCGTTTGTGCGCACTTGCGTATCCACCGTCGGCCTACAGACTTGAATCTCGTTATCAAGTAGAGAGTCGCTTATTATCAAGAGATATTGAAAAACGTCTATAAAGATTCGTAATACACGGTACATTAGAAATATATCCTCGAACAAACGACACTTCGCTTCGATAAACGTGCTGTCTTTGAGAAACTCGCGAACTCATCGTAATTAGCTTAGTATAGCGACTTAATTAACTCCACCGAGGATGATTACTTTCAGTCATACTCTTCCCTTGTGTTTTTTCCTCCCTTCCTGATTTAAGTACACAAACAAACTACCCTTTTGCAAGCTTCGGTGTTTTGTGCGCATTTTTTTAGTTACGTACAGAATCTCCGAACGAAGAGACAGTGTGCTTAAACTTGAAAGGATGTAGCAGTGATCTCCACACTAATCGAAAACCAGATAAATTAATCCTTTCCCCACGACGATTTTTAATCAAGTATAATGCACCTGGTCTTTAATAAAACAATCATTAATATTTTCTCTTTGCAATTGAAAAAAAATGCCATCACGTAATGCTGTAACATTTATTCTTACGAGTAAAATATATTAAAATTATTTTCTGATAATTTCAATCAATATCATATTATTTATTTCTCTGTAGATTAAATTGATTTCATTTTATTAATAAGATTAAATTTATTCAAAGACTAAATTTGGAATCCAATTTTTAATTGAAGATTGCATTTTATGAAGCATTTTATCGTATTATTATATGAATTATAATATTAAAAAATACAAGATTATTAATGAAATGTTTTCTCTTACAAAATCCAAGATTTAATTTACTTACATCAAAGATCTTATTTAAAGGATTAAATACTTTTTATAAAAATTATGATACGTAGAATTCATCAGAAATCGAAAGATAATACTTAAAAATTCTTAATGATCATAAAAACGCCATTACATGATACTTTAGCCCTTTAATCCTTTCGCGCCAATCAGCTAATTTATATTAAAAATATTATAAATTTTATGTTAATAACGATATTTAATTTTTTTTCTATGATAATCGATTTCATAATAATAATTTTTTTTTATGTGAAACTATGTATATGTATTACTTATTATAAAGATGCAATTGTAAAATAATAATTTATAATATAATTATAATATGATTAGTTAAAATACAAAATGTATTCTATGCAAAAAAATCGTTCTTTAGAAAATATATATAATTAGATGCGCAAAAGAAGGAAAAGTTAAATGAGCAAAGAGCTTTACGTGGATTTCTCAGATATCACGCTTTCAAGCTTAAACGTGGAAATACCCTGACAAAAGATGCGATCTCCTTTCTCTCGCACGAAGCCAACGCCCGAATGCAACGCAAGTAGCTAGTATTAGATATCGCTCGAGTTCGTCTAGTAGCACTTGAAACGATACTTAGAGCCCGAAATCGGCGACGAGGGGCTCCCTGTTCCCTTAACGACGTCAGAAGAAGCCAGCAGCGTCTCGCAATGGTATGGTGATTCGTGCCTGGAGATTGACTGCAATTTTTCCGCCCTCTTCTCCCTTCTTGGGCAAAGACGACGAATCCTCCTAGCAGATGCAGCCGCTCTCGCCCTCCGACTCGGAGCCGTTCTGCATCGGCGATTGATTCTGCAAGTCGACAGCTGTTTTTGTGTGTTAAGGCGTGCTGGCTTTTTCAACTTACGTTCTGATCAATTGACAATTTCAACTCGCCGCTCATCCTCGACGCGTTTTTCTCAAAATTCACGAATTAAACAAATATATATGTCTACTTAAAAAAAATTAATTATAAATCATATATTCTAATATATTTTAGATCAGTGCCATGTTTTTTGTATCATGCCAATAGAAGGAAAATGTGTGTTTTGAGAAATAAACTGTTAGAAAACTAATGCAATTTTTGTAATTTGGCAATATTATTGGTCAATAAATACATTATTGCACTTTGTAAACATTTGATTGGTAGTATTAAACTTAATTAATGCGCGTTGATGAGGCGTTACAATGAGCTCTTACAAATCAGATAAAGAGTACATACAGTGTAATTCTTAATGATACTATAATAATGACAAATTTTTTTTCTGGTATTAATCAAATCTCTAGATATTCATCTACTAATCATCTACTGATTCGATAATTATCGCTGCCAAATCGATATAATAGTTTCCCCCTTTAATTTTCCTTTAGTTAATAATTCCTCTCTTTCTCATCAGAGCATATAGATTTAATATTATTACAATATCGCACGCGCGCGCGAGTTAATTCCTATCAAAGCTGAGACAATCGAGTGTATAAAAGTCAAAAACGGGACGGAGAATATTTTCTAGCGCTACTTTTATTATGCGAATTTCTTAAGGTATCGAATCTCTCGCAGAAAAAAATATTACAAGCTATAAAATAAAATAAAAAAACATATATTTTACAAGAAATTTAATTCAAGAATCTAATTAAAATTTGTTCAGACATTAAATTTAATTTAATATTTAAAACTAATATTTTATCAATCAAAACAAAATATATTCATTCAATTCAAATTTAATATAAAAAATAAATATTCTTTTAGATTTTTAAAGAAGTCACAGAACTTTTTATGTTAATCATCAAAAATATTAAAATTAATATTAATAATTTTTTTCTTGTAAACTTGTTTCGATATTTATGTTTTATGATTTTTTTTTAATATCCTAATTTTTAAAAAATAATTAAATAGAAAATCAGCAAGCCAAGCACAAAGCAAAAACAAATAAATTAAAACAGATTTTAAAAAATAAATTCTATTCATTAAGAGAAATAAATTAAAGAATAAAGATAAAATCAGATGGAAAAATAGGACAAAAGGAAAAATAAAAAAAGTCATGGACGTAAAACCAATATGAGAAATAATAGTTTTATAAGATTTCTTTTATATTATTAATTTTAGTTTTCTTTTTACATAAATAAAAATATTACAGTTAATAGAGAAATTGTAAACAAAAGAGACATTAAAACAATTAACTTTTAAGAAATCAAAAATTTTTTTTATATATACATCTTAAATTTTATTTAATATTTTTATATGTGATTTTAGAGAAGATTCTTTCCTTTTTATTTTTTTAAACAAAATTGCGTCAATCTAAAAAGAATATATAAATAATAAATTGTCGAAAGAAAACTTCGAATTAATACCTCGAATAAATGTGGAACTGTACAGGATTGTCATTTATACTACGTACTCTTAAAATATTTGTAGAAAAGAGATATAGAATTAGCTGCTAATTATCCACAAATTCCATAGAAAAATTTCTTTTAAATATCTTCCCTCTTTTTTCCCTTTCTTTTCTTGTCTTTTATTAATTTGCTAATAGATGTCTATTTATTTAAATTTAGTTTGATAAGAAAAATGGTTAATACATTAAGTTTTAGTCATATCTTTTTCTAACATTAGATAGAGCGAGGATTTATATATTATCAGCTATCAGAACTTGATCTTTTGTTGAAAAATGTGATTCAATTATCTCGAAGGGGACTGCATTTACGCAACGTGTAACGTTTACTCTATAATTCGTAATTTTTGAATCAATGCAAATGTTGCTAAATATCGTAAATGCAAATTGCAGCTGTCTTCGTTTCTTTTATTGCAAATGTGTAGGACAATTAATAATATCTCGTTCTTAGAAACGCCGATAAACAAGGATGTGATAAATGCCATTTTTATATCATTTGTTTAATGTGAATTTGAGCAATTATTGATTTAATAACACGAGTAAAAAATACTGTACGATATTAGACAATCTATATTAACAAGCGAAATAAACTTAGGTGAACTTTGAGACCTTAATAAAGGCTATATTAACCCTCCTAGCTTTGATTTATACTATAAATGGAGAAAAGATTATATAATAGAAATAAAAAGAAAAATAAAATTTTATAAATTTCTCTTTTTCTATAAAATATGTAATAAATATAGCATTTCTCTCGTCCAAAAATATATGAAGCACTATCAATAAACTAATAAGCTTTTAAATTAGACAATGCAACAAGTTTTTAAGTAATAATCTTTCAACTCAAATTATTCTTAATTCAAATATATTTCATAGAATTTAATTTTCAAAATTTAAATAATTTAATTATAACATTCACATTGAAATAATTTTAATTATGGTAATAATAAAACATAAAAAAAATTTACTACTTCCAATTTGCTTCAATTTAAAGATCGATTAATATACCTCCTCGCAATCTATTAAAGATGCTCCATAATTCTGGTCAAGAGCATATATAATCACTAATAATTAAAGCCGTGAGGGTTAACAGTCCTTTTTACGATCCGCTAGCATACGAAAACATGTCATTGTGTAAAAGCAGTCTTAAGCTATAGTGTGTGAAACTTTTTTTCTCCTTTTAATAAGAATCGTTGCTGCTTTAGTGCACGTAGCCTTCCACGAGTTTTCCAACTCTGCGAAAAAGCACAGGCCAAATACAATCGGTATCCTAACGTCCTAAGAGTCATTAACTTATAAGTTAACTTAGCTCCGTCTTGTCTACCAATCAGGGCATCGAACGGAAATAAAATAATATATTTCTTTGAATTATCTCAAAGAAAAGTAAATTAATAAATTAATAGTATTAAAATATCATTTATATATTATAATAATCTTATATATATGTTTTTCCTAAGGAAATTTCTCAGACAAAATTTATCGATTTTTTCGAAGAAATCATAATATTGTTGAGTAAATAATAATATATGAATATTATTACAGTGTATAATATCTGTAATATCTGTAATTATAATATATATATGTACATATATATACATGTGATAATATTAATATATCGTAATATTTACTTATATATAAATGCTTATTTCAAAAAATCGAAAAATTAAACCTTTCTCAAGAATTTCCTTTGAAAATTAATTTGTATTTCTCGAAAGAGGTTCCCAAACCGCTCCAAAAAACCGTCTGGGACGGTTCGGGCCCTAGTCGAAACTTAACAAAGGCCCCTTTCGATTCGATTCGATACCCTGCTACCGTACAGGCCGACGACGACTTAGCATGCACAACTGCTCTCCGAGGCTTTCAGTTCGATTGGAGTATCCTTGAGCACTACCTCTTGCACTACGGATTAAAACACGTATTAAGGAAAACATAAAAGTCTAACATAAATAAATGGAAGATCCGGCAAATCGCCAAATAAATCCAGTCCAGAAATTAAGAGCGAGAAATTGAAATGAATGGCTAACGAGTCCTTTTAAAAAATGTGAGAAATTTAAGAATTAAGAAAAGTTAATTTCTTTAACGCTTACACAGAGAGAAATTATAAAACATAAAGATATATTTAATGTCTACTAAGAAATCAGAACATATTATGAGAGAGAAGAGATTAGAATCCAAGGTAATGAAAATTAAATATTTGATGTCTTTTCTAAAAAAAATATTAGATTAAATAAATAAACATGTATAACGCGCGATAAGAACTTCATGTCCAATGTCCTAAAAAGAAGTACTAGTAATTGTGATTAATTAATTGAAAAATGAAAATTTGCAAGATTAATAAAAAGCAACTTGTGTTATTTCAACTCAAAGAAAACATGAATAAAAAGATTCGATAGTAATAAAATGTAGAATATTTTCGAGGTAATCGAAGTAACGGGTGAGATGGGGTTTATGTACACATGAAATGAGAGAAGTCGCCGCAACGTTCCTGCAAATGTGCCATGCAAATTGCGTGCAGTAAGTATCTTACGCAAAGGATACTGTCTTCGGGTGGCTTGTTTTCGGTGGAGTCCATACCCGGCAAAGCCGCCGCTACTCTTCTAAATAGCTAAAATAATTAAAAACAATGGTAATTCTCCTATTCGTTCTTCCACGCCATCGCCATCAAGAAAAATCTCTCCGTACATGGAATGTGAATGAAAAAAAAAAAAAAATAATCACCTGTTTCACATTGTAGCCAGCCTTAGCACTAGTTTCGATAAACATCACATTTAATTCCTTTGCTTTCCGCTCGCCCTCCTCTGTCGAAACTTGCCTCTTATCACTCAAATCTGTTTTATTGCCCACTAGCATAATTATCACATCACTTCCTCTTTCAGTCCGCACATCGTCTATCCATTTGGATGTTTGGTGAAACGAATTGGCGTCTGACAAATGTGCAATCTTAATTTCATCATTCATTTATCGGGTGTACCAATAACAGCGTTTGCCAGCAGCCAAATTTATGTTATTATGTTATTACATGTTTTTGATTAATATCGAATAAATATATGTTTAAATAAATTATAATCTATAAAAATTTTGGTCCGAAAGAAAAATCTCTCGAAATTAGTGTATTGCTCCCGGGAATTTGTTAAAAAAATTTTCTTTTAATTGAGAAGAATTAAAATTTAAGAATCCAGAATTTTCAGAAAGATGACATTAAAAAATCAAAGCTTAAACAAAATTATGTAAAATTTTTTATAAATAAATAACGAATAATGTTAAAAAAATATATGTACTATTCACGAGAGAATTTTACATTCAAGCATCAAACTCGAGACTGCTGGCACACAGCTTTCTAAGACACCGTATATTCCTTATATACTTGATGCTTACTAGTAATATCATAAACAACAACAGCGACTGTGGAGTCTCTGATGTAACTAGGTATCAAAGAACGGAACCGTTCTTGCCCCGCTGTGTCCCACAGCTGTAGTCTGACAGTTCTATCCTCGAGATACATAGTTTTGCTTAAGAAGTCTATACCTATCGTAGCCTGCAACATATCGGTATGTCACGATATTAAAAATTATTCTATTAATCATATAAAACGATGAAAATGCAAACAAATCGAGCTCAGAAATAAACCTTAGAAATAAAGAAAAAAATTGAAGCTATATTTGGTATCAAGTATTGACACTGTATTTATAATTTGAAATAATAACAATAAAAAATAGTAACAATATCTAATTAATTATTATATTAACTATATACACATATATATAATAGAAATTATGTTTAAAGCAATATTAATAATCATATTTTTTTATTCCTTCTATGTGTATTTTCTATGTATTTAAAAATTTATTATAATATAATCTAAAATGCAATATAATTTATTATAAAAGTGCATAATATTTAATAATAATAATTCGAGAAATAAATTATCAGTGTTCTGCAAATTTCTCCATCTCTCTTTCTATCCTTGTCGATCAGAAAAAGTCGATATCTCGATTCCCTACTGCCTCTCCTGCTAGCATTACGTCTATTCGTTCTAACTGTACTTTCTTACACCTTCTGCATTTGAAATATTCATAGTTACATGCATTCTGAAAATGATATAAAAAAGAAACGAGCGAAATATGTAGAAAGTGCAATTGATACAAAAAGCGAGCGAACAATCCGAAACATAACAAATTACATTTGACAGCCATGTTTCAATGGACATGTAATTAAAAATTAATTTGACGATAATTATTTGACGATAATATTGCATGACAGTTTATAATCAAATACAATGGTTCTCATTCAATGTAGGTTTTATCAGGATTGATAGCCGGTTTTACTATCGTGACAAATAACGCCAATAAATGACAGCTGAACTTTTTCAACCAAAGAAATTATCTCTCACACAAAAATTTATCCATTTTTAACAAAACCCGATATTACGGATAAAATTAAATAAAAAATTAAAATATAGATACAACAAAATTTTATAAAATTGATTACAAAATTTAATTTAAAAAAATATAAATTTGAAATAAAGATTTAACAATGTTTGCATGTAAAATTTAAAATATTAGTGTATTGTCCTATAAGTTTAAAGCATAAATAAAGCCTACAATATTTTCTATGTAATCTATATACAACATACATACAATAAAAAAAATTTTGACAAAAATTATGCAGATTTAAAACATGCAACAAAAATGATCAATTTACACTCGATTTTAACAATTAAGAGACGATTAAATCGTTACATACCTGGTATGTGTTGTCAAAGCTGTCGTACATAAACCGTGTAATAAGTGACGTCTTCCCGACTGCAATAAAAAATTGCATGGCTCATTTATTCAACTCACATTTGCAACTTTAAATTTCCCTCAAACTTTTATCTCAAAATTCCAGTTTTATAGCTTTATTTTAAATTTTAATTTCTAAGACTCTCGGGGGAAATGATCTTCCTCTTTTAAAATTTACATCTTTCTTACATTACGATCTATCGATTAAATTTTTATTGTTAGCAAAATTAATATTTAAATTTTCTCCCTGTTATTATAATAATAATGGAAAGATGTTGAAAGAGCATTCAACTCGAAAAGAAGTTTCGTCGAGAAACACTTTAAAAATCCGCTTATCGCTCTGTATTTAACGCTAAACGCGCCTATCGAGATACAACCCGACGTACATATACTCGATCATCGTATTTAAACGCTGCACGCGCGATCGAAATGACCGAGAATTTAAAACACAGCGACGCGTCGCCGTGTAGTCGGCGGCAATGGAGAATATTGATCTATAACCTAGAAGGGTACCAGACGAAGGGTAGTCACCCCGATTAGGGGCCTGCTGACCGAGGAAACCGGGTCTCGCGTCAAGCGCATCCCACTTGAGGGAGATCGATCCGTATTCGAGGAACACCGCGACGCGAACACACACTGTTAGCACACTGCTATTGGGACACTCACCGCTCTGCTCGCCCAAAAAGACGAGCTTGAACTTCCGCAACGGATTGCCGAAATCGCCCGAGGACGACATGTTTTGTCTCTCGCTCGCCTGAAACGGATACTTGGCAGGCCTGAAGAGGGTTCCGGTAACGACGCAGGCAACGATAACACGCTCAATGGCCGGCCCGCCGAGTCATTTAAGCCGATCAGCTGCGCCGGCTGATTCAACAGTCTCTCCGCTAGCTCTCTCGGGTTCTACAGCTTGACAGCTCGCGACGCTAGCTTGGATGCCACTCCTTGCGGCCACGTTTAACCGGGAAGTGACGTAGCGACGACTGGAAAGCGAAGTGGAAAACGCGGCGCCACCGATTTCCGGAAGGGAAAGTGTGTTCGGTAGAACACAGATGTTCTCATGTGTAAGCTATATAATGTTCCCCTGGATAAACCAATTGAAAATCGTTCCTAAGCGTTGGGAAACAATATGGTCGCTAACACTGATACTGAAATTACAAAAGGAAACAGATAACATAATTTATGAAGCTTGTCCCTTTGAATTTAGCCGATTATTCTAAAATATTCGCTCAACTTTTACATTTTTCTTTCATACTTTTGCAAATCTTAATTTAAATTACAATTTTTCATCACATATAATTAAATTTGAGCGCCATTTTTGATTGGGTTAACGCCATTGTACGTCAATAACATACTCTCTTAAATTAAATCAGTAAAAATATTACTGATTAAAACAATAATAAGATTTTACCGAAAAAAACGCTCATACTTTGCTTTTCCGTCTTATGATTCACTGATTACGACAACATGATATAAAAAAGATATAATAAAGCTAAATTCATCTACGTACGTATCGAAAAAAATCTGCTATAAAAATTAATTTAATATATTATTTTATCATATTGTTTACTCCACAGATGAAATAAAAGTCGCCACGAAATATAATTAAGGATCGAATTCTACTAGAAAATGTTGGTATAATTATATACAAATAATCCCATCTCTCTAAATACAAAAAAAAAATCCTGGAACGGCTTTTCGCGGTAATAATAATTATTTTTATTTTTTACATTTATATACACGCCATATACACACGCATAATCTCGCACGCATACATTGGTACAAGAAGCACAGACAGCCATTACATATGTACACATCACAGATTTCCATACAGCATCCCTTTTCCCTCTCTCTCAGACGGGCTACTGCTGGTGTATCCGATTGTTGTTCGAATTTCTATAGGGATCCTCCACAACGATGGAATTGCAGATTAGATCGTAACCGGTTCTGTTAAATCTGAAGAAAAACAACGAGAAGCAGATCGGGAACAAAAACGCCAGCACAAAGTTTTTCACCACCGATCGACCCAATGCCAACGGCAGACCCAGATCGGTCCCGGGACTCACCAGGACCACGTCCGGCTCATTCGGACGTTCCACGGGGGTTATACTTCGGCATTGAACCACCCGCAAGCCCATCATGTACTTGCCGGGAGTGGCGCCTCCGATGAAACCGTACACACCGTGTTGAAGCCAAAAGGCCTGAAAAAATAACAATTACAAAAATTAATTTTATAAAATTGGATTATATTAAAATTAAATTTTCTTATTTAAAATTTCATTTTTTACAGGATAAATTATTTTTAAAAAATACAGCTCGATTAGTTTTTCACGAGATTCCGCAGACAAGTCTCTTACCTCAAAGATACAAACTATCACACGATGAATCACTTCCAAGATCAGAATTCCATAAGTCATTTCTAAAGCCATTTTGTAATCAATACGCAAATTAGTTTGCAATAAATCCAAGTCTTCAATTTCTCTAAAAAAGTAAAATTGCAATTTATGAAAGATTGTAGTATATTGTAAAAAAAAATCGTATATTATATAAGAAGGAAAGAAAAAACTTTTTTTTTTAAATATGAGAAGTTATTAGAATAAAATATAAAAAATAAAAAAAGAGTTACTTATTGCACTGAAAAGAAAGACGTAATAGTTTGGTAATATTTAGTACAAATTTTATCAATTTATAATTTACAAAAAGAAGAAACCTATAAACTTTCTTATATTACTAAACTGCTCGCATCCTTTTACATACATAAAATCGAACACGTCGATTGCGATAAAGGTGATGGAGAACTTCAAAAGAAATAGCATCGTTGAGTCTATAAATTCCGCGGCGAATCTTTTCCAAATCGGAGGAACGCGATATTCGTAACCTAAAATAAATAAGTTTAAGGTTAATATAAAACAGACGTTTTCCACACGATATGTGTTTTAATAATTCTTCAATAGGATTTCAAGCAAAATTTTAACCTTCAGCTCCAGGGGGTTGGAAAGGACCCGGTTGTTCCTGCCTCCTTTGTCTCACTTCCTCGTTCTGTCTGTCTGTATTTCCAATTATCACTCCTGGTCTATTCGATGCTGTTGGGCCTTGATTTGGTTGAAAGGCTGTTGAAGCTGAAAAAATATTATGTCTCTCATCAAATAAAACCAATATTTTTAAAAATAAAGTTATTTATCTTGACAAAATTTTAAATTTAACTAAAATTGTTATACATATATTGCACATCCAGTAATAATTTATTACTATATATATAATATCAAAAGAATATAATGTTCCTTATTTTTGAAAATAGATGTACACAGAATTTTATTTTTTCCAAAATTTATCAGTATTTATTTTATATGCATATCTTTATTGAAAAATTTTATAATTTTTTGATAAAATATTTTAGATTATATAATATAAATTTAAAATTGATAAAGCTTTCTCTTTAAAAAAATTTCTTCTAGATAAAGATATTCTTATTTATTCTTAATCTTCGACATATAATTAATCAAAACGACTCGTATTTATTCATACCGGGTGTCGGATTCGCAATGTGTCCCGACATCACGTAATAGGGAAACATCGCTGCAACACTTTGCCAAGCGTACGCCTCCTGGAGCCATTTCTCCAATTTTTTAAAATACCGCGATCTCTCCTCCGCCGGATCCAATTTACTTTCCGAATCTCGCTCCAGCGTGTCGTCGTTTTTGTCGTCTGCCATTTTGAGTTCTCGCTTTGCCTGCGAAAGAAAACAAATCGTTTCGTCACTCGACGTGGAAGCTGTCAGTCAATGTCGCTGATTACTCCAAAATTTTCGCCTCTCTCGATCGGAGCACATCGGCAGAACGTAACAATTGACGGATGACGATTGTCGCAAATCGTCGACTAAATCGCCGATTATTTTTTTGTCGCGATCAATCAACAAACGCAACTATAAAAGGTGTCAAAAGAAGATAAATAATTGCGCCGACAACACTGTTTAATAAAAAAGTAGTGGCAAACACGGCTCTCCTTACCTCTGTCACAATCAAACACTACGCATCTACGCTCGTATGTAAACTACGCGCCAACTATCACTATCCATCACTGACGTGTATAATAGCTACTGGATATAATCGAGACGTTTTTTGCCGTCGAGATAGACCAACGAAATTCCGTCACGACAGCTGTCGGCTTTTCCCCCAGATTTCATCAGTCGTAGAGGGAGAACTCTAGGCTGATGCCCAAGATGCATTTCTGATCCAAGTGCATTTTATGAGGGTGAAAACATAAGGTAAAATATTTTCTATCGGAGACTTTTGAAAAATAATTTGTTGAAATTTATAATAATTTTTTTATTATACGAAGTCATCTGATATTTCCCTCAAAACTTTTTTAATGGTATGAAAAATTTTCAATCACCACGTGCGTTACATATATCATCTGCTGGTAAAATATACGAGCTACGATTTAATGAAAACTTGGACATGTTTTTAAAAACATTTTGACATAAAGATTTGGAGTACTTTTGAAGATTTTTGAGAAAAATACTTTGTAACATCTCGTTTTTTTATATTTTTGTGTATGATTTTAAGAGGAATTGTCTAAAAAAAGTTTCAAGAAAGATGTTTGAAACTGACCTCTAGTATTAAAGACAGGTACCAGAGAGAAATTTATGACTGCATGAAATTTGTCCGGAATCATTTTTGTCCAAATCATTATTTCACTAACGAATCCACTAGCATTTATAGTAAATATAATATAAAGACAAATTATGTTTCAATCTTTTAAATTAATGTTACGTTATTTTATATATTCTTCATATAAGATGTAAATTTAAAATTACATTCTAATAAAAAAAATTATTAATTTTTAATTTAATAAGAAAAAGTGAATATAATTTAATAATAACTAAATATAAAATGTAAGACGTATATATTATAATCTAATAGTACTAAAAAGACACACACATAGAGATATAATTTAAATCACCTGCCTAAACTTCAGATAAATCTTTGGTAAATGAGATTTTTTTACCTGCGAGTTCTCTCTATGACTTTATTAAAAAAAATTTTTTTTATTCAAATTTTGGTTCAAGATAATCGTTTGTTTTATTGTAAATGTGAAAAATCTAAAAGAATTATACAAATGGGAAAAACAGGTATGTAATGCTAGTAATTTTCTGTCCATCCAACACTCTGGACAAGTTCAAATTAACTTGTTCAGGACAAAAGTCGAAACTAGGTGGCAAAGTAAAAAACAACCCTTGCGTTCAACTCTCCTTCATTAATTTTTCCCTCCATTCAAACACCCGTTTGTTTCATTTGAAATCCCAAATAAATTCAAGCCATCCGTGTGCCTAGGGTCCAGATCAGATATTCAGGGGAAATAGGAACTTTTTTCCATACCCGACCGGCCGCAGAACAGGCCGCAGAAGGCGCTGGTTCTTGGTTCTGCGCGACGTGCCTGCAGCTTCGATTCAGTAACCACGGTGCGCGTTTCCGACTGATGAGCGGGCACAGCGGGACCAGAGCGGGCATCCTCTTTGTGCGCGAGAACCCTTCGCGATAAATAAGACGGTGGTATTGGCACGCGGGCGAGTCGCAGGGGTGAGCGTCGCGTGGGAGCGTCGCGCCGTCGCGACGCGTCGCACCACGGCTACGGTGACAACCTTAGGAGGAGCGTCTGAGAGACCGAGGGTGTGGACCCGCAGAGGACAGCGGGACCTTAGGTAAGGTCGAGCACCGCATCCGCATCACGCCGGATGCGTAGAAATTCCATTTTCCCAGCCGAAAATGGATCGGTATCTATCGTCATCTCATCGCGATCTTCTCGTTTTCTCTCGCGTTTGGCGTTTCGACGGCCCGCCTTTTCGTTTCGGAGGCCTGGACACGGAGCCTCCGAAAGGAGGTCCGAGATTTCACTCTTGTCCGAAAAAGGATTCCTCGCCGCGAATATTTACACGCGCGAGAAAGAAAGAGCGGCGGATCGTTCCCGCTCCTTCTTTGAGTCATTCCAACGGAACGCCAGCCAGCCGGAATTCCGGGAATTCTGGCGACTCCGAAAAACCAAAGTGACCTGCCAAGTGTGCGCGCGCTCGTAAACAATTCTATCGCGTTAATGAAACGCTAGCCTTATTCTCTTTTTTCGTAAATTATTTATAATCACATACGTCTGCGATAATCCTTCAGAAAACTAAAAAAAGGTGCGTTGAGTCTATTTATTATATCTAATTTAATTTTTATTAATTTTGTTACAATCATAAAACGCTTAGAAAATGTGATTCTTGGAAGATAGATATTTGTTTAAAATCTTCTCTTTCTGTCTGCATAAACTTTATACATCTCAGGAAGCGTTCTAGGATTTACGGCCTGTCAGACAAATTTACACGTAACCATATAAAGCTGTATATATACAGAGAGGGAAATAAACCAGCCGCAATTCTCCAAAATAAAGGATGCCATATTGTTCGGTTCTCTGTATATTCGCTGTACGCTTTATGTAGAAATAATCCAGCCGGATGTGTCTTTATTGCGGGAATGTCCGGACCGTTTGTTTACGGCATTAAACCACGTATCGCACATCCGGTTCAGGACGATAGAGAACTTTTCGAAGCGGGATGAGGGAAATCTCGTGGACTTTCCCGAGTGAATCTTGCCGATCTCAAGGCTGTTCCCCCGGGATTTCATCTCGGTGAATATTAAATAGATACGTGACGCGTATGGAACTTCAACGAAATTTAATAAAATTTAATAAAATTATACGTAAAGAATCGTTCTCGAAACTGTGGCATTTTATTTTACTCGCCGTTTCTGGCGTGACGGATTATTCGATTAAGAGAAGAATTTCATCTCTATCATTGTATAATAGCACATTCTGATGATTGTCATTAATTATTGTCTATTGTTATTATCAAAGACTTCTTCGCGGCTGCCGGATCTTCTTCTGGTTTTCACTTTTATCTTCGCGCGTGATTTACGTAATAATAATTATCTTGATTAACAATAGCAATTTACGTATCTTTTTATGTAACAGTTTACATTAGATAACAAATTTCAAGAGAAAAATCCCGACTAACTAATGTAATTACGAGTATTTTATAGGCACATCTCGCCCAAATTCTTTTACTCATTTTACTTGAAAAATCTCTCTCCTTTTTTTCTTATTTATTCGCACTATTAACATTAATTTATTTATTTTATTTTAACACTTTTACAATATTTTCTCAAACCAAATGATATATTATTTGCTCATACTGTTAAATATGTAAAAATTTGCTCATTATATAAATTTATTAATATTATTATAAATTTTATTATATTAATACAATATATCGTCGTAATTCCTGCGAGTAGTATTGAAGCAGGCTTTGTTTACACGGCATGAATTTACGGCGTGCATTCACCCGAAAATGCTCATTTATAAAAGCCGTCGACACGAGCGCGATGCGGCGCGATTATCGTTATCGATGCGAGTGGATGCTCTCTTCCACAAGTTGCGTGATAACGGGACGAGGAGTGATGCAGGGGAAGGGGGGAACAAAAAGAGAGGCAGGGGAGTCGAGAAATATGTATGTTTAACCTGCTATCTCGGGCGAGACATCATCAATGTTGCATCCACAATCGCGTGGTTTCTGACCCGCGTATCGAAAATCGAACCGACAGGTCGCCTCGTCTATCGCGTTTATCGATCGATATATACCGCCCGCTTTTCACCGTCGCTTTTCCACGTAACGTTAATTGCACCCAGCCGGAAAATGCACCGGAGATGCATCGACGCGTATTCTCTCCTCCGCTGTCGATCGGCACGGTTCGCCGCGATTCGAAATCGATGGACGCTTGTAAAAAAGTACGCTAACGTTGATAGATATCGATGTGATAAGTCTCCCTCTTTCTCTCGGATGGAAAATTGCCAAGAAAATTGCTGCAATGGATGCACTTTGGAGAATTTAATCCTTCGCTTTGTATCCTTGGATGATTTAAATATTTGTGTTTTTTCCTCTCTCTCTCTCTCTCTTGTCTCGATAAGGAAATAAATGACGATATCTGATAAATTAATGATTAATGCATCATTAAATTCAATGCCATATTTGATTAAATATAAAAAATTTTAAACAAAAATACATTCTAAAGAAACATATTTAATATTATAAAGATTACATAAGTTTCAATATTACAAATACTGAAGAAATTATCATTGTATAAACTATTTTATAAAATTTTAGATCTCTCTCGTTGATGCCATCGGTATAAATAAAGCATATATATATCTTTTTCTTCTTCTACATATCTTTTACAAGAAACAGATATCGTTTTATATTCCTAGAATTTATTATCATCATTTATATTATCTGTCATTATTTTCTATTTTTTTAATTAAATCCGTAATCTCTCTCGCGGCGTTTGCGGCGACGATAAATACATTATAATCAAATATAAACATAAATTGTGCTTCTCTTTTTGCCATTCATTATCGCAGACCATCGCAGCGTCCTTGACGTTATCGATGATCGATAGCCAGATTTCCAAAGACACGGCGATTAAATAAGGCAATTAGCGCGACTTGCACAATGCATAAACGTGTCCAGCCAATTGCCTATCGGCTTTACCTCTTATTCAATAAAGACATTTATTATATTCTACCATGAATGGAATGCAACAGTTTGTCGCGCTCAGAATTAAAATTCGCTAACATTCATTGCTTCTTTACCGAATGCATAAATTAAACAATAAAAAATACCTATTTAATTTAAAATTACATAATTTTTAATATTATTACTTACGTATTAAATAAAGACAAAACACAGTAATCATGTATTTTTAAAATTGAGTGCAATATATTTTTTTTCTCGAATAAATAAATAACTACGTATAATTTTTTCATTTCATCTAATGATTAAAAACGCAATGTTTCCTCGGAAACAATTTACTCTCGTCGTAATCTTTCCCGCCGTTAAATATCCCTCGAGACTACAGGGTGGTCGAAGTGCACGAGACGACGCTCGGATCGATATTCGTATTCTGCAAAGTCGTGAGAGCTTTAACTTAATCCAGAATAGTTTAATCATGCGAAATTACGCACCCTAACTTCGTTAACTCGTTCCGGTCGATGTGATTGCTATTGGAGGCAAAGTATGAACAATTCAAATCATCAAAACAGATCGGATCTCCTTAAAACCCGAGACTCTGATTTTATTCAATAACGGAGATATTTCTTTCATTATCGGAGAAATTTTCTTTAATTATCGAATCGTTGCGTATATGAAGTATCGGTTTTATATCAATAATACTCTTCACAACGCGTGGCTATCCGATGATTATTGAATTCAATTATCGAATCACATATCAAACGTGCCAGATGCGAGGATACAGTGAATACATAGAAATTTAATTCTGCCACTTGTATACGATTTCTGACGAAGTTCTGTCAAGGATACTTGAAATTGTTGCAAAACCAGAAACTAAGGAAGAGCTTAATGCCTTACCTGTTAGCCTTGACGCGACATTCAATATAGCTATTACACGCTTACATAGACAGTTAAATATAAGAAAGAAAACATATATATACACGAATATTTGTTTATCAAATCCCATTATTAATACAAACATTTTTCTAAATTAATTATTAAGATTCTTATAATCAAATATTATAGAATCTAAATATATTTTAATTCACACTATTTTGACGAAAAAATTCACATGTTTTGTCATCTTTGATATCATAATTCAATTGCAATAAAGGAGTTGGAGCCTTCTAAAAACAAGGCATTTTATATTTAAATTGACGAACGTGGGAGCAAGTTTTTTTAAGGTGTCCTTTCGTTCTACAAAATAACATGTTAAAAAGAGGCTTGATATTTTATCGCTCCGCGATCTTTTGGGATGACACAACCCGCAAGGTAACGCGATACGCGTTACCTCGGTGTAGTTTATCATTTATCATGGACCATTCCATCATCCCTGACTCGTGCGACGCAAAAGATCGCAACATGGCCCGTCGCGCAATACGCTAGATAATGACTAATATAAATCCTGCAACACACGACGGCAGCTCGTTTATAAAGCGTGCGTGTGAAAATTTCCTGCTCAATTTCCCACCGATCGCGATATTACCCCCTGGTTATATTCGCGAAGAAAGATTGAACGACACTAATAAGAGTGTGAAAAAAAGAGAGCATTATTTCATTAATTCTTTGAGATTAAAATCATGAATGAAAAGTATCGTGAATATCGATTAAAATTCTAATAAGGCGAAGCTCACTTAATCCGATAATGTATGAGATTATCGTTCCATAGAAATTTTCACTACGTTATTGCGATAATTTTATTGGAAAGGAAAAAGTTCCGTAATGTACAATGTTACGTGATCTTTCAAGTTTATTAAAATTAAATTAGAAATATATTAACATGTATGTATGATTTAAAATTATGTGTATTAAAAGAATTACTCGCTATTGGCAGACAAGGTCTTGGGGAACATTGTATATTCTTTCTCTCTTTCTCCTTCTCTCTCTTGTTAAGTAACTTGTATGTGTGTGTGTGTGTGTGTGTGTGTGTGTATGTATGTGCTTCGCGTAAATAAGTTATTTCCGGCAAAATCGACCTGCCGAACGTTTTGAAATACGAAAACTAAACTTTCGTATATGGTTTGACATGTTTATAGACAAATACAAGGTTCGAAAAATTGCTATGAAATCTTTCTCGACTGTAAAAATTTTTGCGAAACGTCAAAATGAATTTTTTCTCTGCTATAACATTTAAATCTTACTTATTTAATCAACTTTCAATTATTTCTCTTAGTTTCTTAATTTTAAAAAATGTTTAACATTATTTGCTAAAAAAAATTGACCAATCAAATCCACTTAAGAAACAATCGATTCCATTAGTCAAAGAATCTTATTATATGAGGCGAGAATCCTCGACGCTATCCTGAATAATGGGATGAAATGGAATGGAAGAGCAGCTTCTGAATAATTTAGTTTTCTCAATCGGAGAAGCTAAACATCAATCAGGGGCACCCTGTATACAGAATAATGACGTCAACGGCGATTGAGTAGTATGATTCCCGGTAGTTTTGCGCCGGTTATAGAATCACGGCAATAAGTTATAAGAGCGCTATAAACTGCGGGCGACTTAGAATGCAATGCCATTACTCTGTTCGTTTCTACGTCGTTTATTCGCCATCAAAAGCACAATCAGGCCTCGAATTCGTATAATAAAAGCTCGTTAAACAATAGCGGATTATCTACGAGATGGCGGAATAATTGGACTATACTTTGAAATTGACTGACAGTTCTCATTATAGAAATTCCCGCTCTCGAAGGAGAAAATGAGAGCAATAATTGAAGTGTAAAATATGTAATGTAATGTACACCGAATGATAATTAATATCCATCCTCTTCTCAATCGTCATTTTAATCGTCTTAATATTGAACTAAACATGGGAAAGCATAATTAAAACAGACAATTGCGAATTGAATAATTTGCTTTTCATCAATTTAGATCCAATAATTTAACAAATTCAGAAAGAGATAATCTACTGAATAAATATTAATAAAATACCTTACACATGCAAATATTTTAATTAATATTTATGTAAATATTAATTTGACACGTCGCTCTCTCCTTTTAATTAATTAACTCTTAATTTTATTATATCGCGAATAAATACACATGAGGATGTACTAAATACTATATATATATGTAAATATATAATATAATAATAAATAAAGTCTACCGATTTTTCAATTTATGTTTCTGGGCGTAATTGCTTCTTTTTTCTTTACGTTCGTTTGATTTTTGTTGGATTGCGATAACGAGCGCCTGTTCGAGCTAGCAATGCCGAACATTTATTCCAGGGCATGCAGATAACACATGTGAGTGACGTCAAATGAATCGTAAGACCAACTTCCGTCCATTGAGCATGCAAAAAGAAAAATTTGCCCTGAATAATTCAAATTATGGGACAATCATCACAAGAATTGCAAATAGCTAACGAACAAAGAGTCTCCAAAATGAGATGTTAGATTAACATCGTACTTTCTTCTATTTTCAACATAGAAAATATATTGAGACGTACATATGTTACGTACAGAATATATTACGAAAAGTTTATTTTTATTACTATAAATATCTCTAGCGTGAAATTTTGATTATAATTAAAGGTAATATATATACGTCAAACAAATAAATTGTTATTAAAATAAATAAAACTTGTGTGCTGAGTCTATTTTCGCTTTATCTTCGCGATGCGGAAGATACTCGAGAGTCTCTGCTGATTATGGCGCACAAATTGATAATGAAGCGTGTATTTCGATGCTCTGCGATAACATTTGGCACAGTGACGTCAAATGCGTACGTAAGTTCCCTGTTCCTTTGCGCTGACCCGTTACATCGACAGTAGACATACAACACAATCTTATATTCTCGCATGCTTTTCATTATATATGGTGTCACGAAAAAACAGTATTAAATAAAATATTTGAACATTCAAAATATATAATAAAGTAACAAAAAATATATATAACAAATATATATAAATATATATTATAACATCTTTATATATAGATATCTTTTTATTAATTAATAAATAATTAATTTTATATATATATATATATATATATATATATTTATATTAAGTTTAATATTTTATACATATAGAATGGACTGAGCGTGGCGATAGACAAACACGCGCTATATATATATATATATTAGAGAACCTTTAAAAGAATACAAATAAAAAAACAAAAGGCAGGATAATTTCCTGAGAAAAGTAATATATTAAATAAAACGCGATATTATCTTCTAAGGATAAATAATAAGTTAAATATCAAGATATTTTTTTACAAGAGAGAAATAAATTGACTGGCGTAGTATAATAGCTAGAAAATTAAATAGCAGGGATATTTTTCTCTTGTAATTGACCATTCTTTTCCTTAACAAAGTTAGTATTGATTTTTGCTCAAGTGTAATTTAATCAGCGATTTAATGGAGAGACTGTTAAGTACGGGTGAATACAAGAATGTAAATTGGTAACACAATCTTACGTTTTGATTAATTCAAAGTAAATTTTGCTGTAATGAGAAAAGGAACTTTATTATCTTAATATTCTCTGAAAAATTAAAGAAAATGTTATTTTGCCCGCAATGTATAAGAAGAAAAAGTTCAAATTTTAATTAGATTCTATAAAAGTTTGAACACATCAATCGGGATTTGCACGACACACGGTACAGGATCCATTTCGTCTGATATTATATCTCGCGTTACATTCGTCATTCGGGCATCTGTGTCCGATGGCGGCACGCGGCGTGTAAAACTCCGCGAGTACGAATTATTGTACCGGCATTATCGTATTAAGTATTATTTGAGCGCCGATTGAAATTGACATCCATTTGCCGGAGTACATCAGTACAAGCTCGGCGTTGCTCCGAAGCGCTCCGACATCTTTCACCGCGATCGCATTTTTAATATAATTTTGAAAAAAAATCTAGTGCAAACAGTTTATTATCGCGACAATAGAAAAGCAATAATAAAAATAATCTGAAAAAGTTGTGAATATTTATATAAAGGAGCAATATTTCCTGAAATGCAGCGGCGCAAATACGAGATAAAATTTTTTAAGAATAGATAACATATCACATCATTGTTTCTTTTTACAAAATCAATTATTTGCAGAATTTTTGAAGATAAATATATGACAGGAAAGAAAGGAGAGGAAGTTTTGCGTGTTACAAAAATAATATGAGAGATATATAATTAAAGCAAATAATTCGGCGCTAGATTACATTTTAGTCGTATTCATAAATATTAATGACACATAGTGTCTCGTAATTAAATTAACTGACTAAAATAAATACAAATCTCTGCATCAAAATGAAAGAACTAGGAGAGAATATAATAGAGGTAAATATAGAAAAGAATATTTTAATATTAGACATTATCAAAAAAGGAGGAAAAAAAATATATTCTATGATTCTATAATACGATATAATTTAAAAATATGATTCTATATATAATTATTAAGAAATTGCTTTATCGCGATGATTTTGCAGTGGGAAAGCTCGGAGTCGGACTTCTCAGATACTGAGGACTCAAATGAGTTAGGAGCCAGAGTTAGCCCCGAAAGCAACGCGATGGACACTATAGATAGTGTCAACAAGCGACAGGCCACTCGTGTCTTCAAGAAATCCAGCCTCAATGGCAAGATCACGGTCTATCTCGGCAAGAGAGACTTTGTCGATCACATCACGCACGTCGATCCGATCGGCAAGTATCCATCATAATTAATTCACGCGCACATCCTCTCACGCAGAAATGACGTATATACTCGGGATGTGTATTTTTTCTAAAATAACTATTGCATATGCAATTGCATGACTTCATCTTTTCTTTGAATCTCGCGATAAGAGAAACGGTTTCGACGATTATAGACGGAGTCGTCCTGATCGATCCCGACTACATAAAAGAGCGAAAGGTGTTCGGTCACGTTCTCGCGGCGTTCAAGTACGGCAGGGAGGATCTCGATGTCCTCGGGCTGACCTTTCGCAAGGATCTCTATCTCGCGGCGGAACAGATCTATCCTGTGGTGCAGGGATCTCAGCCCCCCAGGGAGCTGACACGATTGCAGGAGAGACTGATCAAGAAGTTGGGCAGCAATGCGTATCCCTTTTATTTCGAGTTACCGCCTCACTGTCCAGCCTCGGTCACCCTACAACCGGCCCCAGGCGACACCGGCAAACCCTGCGGCGTCGACTATGAGTTGAAAGCATTCGTAGGTGAAACGCAGGATGACAAACCGCATAAAAGGTACGAATCTCAATTTAACGTGAAAGAAAATCCTTTTGTTTAAGGTTAAAGAAATTCTTATTTAAAGTTTTAGAAAAAAATTTTTTTAAATTCCTTTTTTATGAAATAAAAACAATCTTCGTTTAAAATGAAATAGATTTTATACACATTCTTGATTCAGGATATTTTTTATATTATATAAAAAATACTTTCATTTATGACGATTAATGATCAAAGCGACAATTAATTTAATTAATTACTGCTTTTATCGATCAACTGATTCAACTTGCAGGAGCTGCGTGAGACTGGCGATCAGGAAGATCATGTACGCGCCATCGAAACAGGGCGAGCAGCCCTCGGTAGAAGTGAGCAAAGAGTTTATGATGTCCCCGAACAAATTGCACCTAGAGGCTTCCCTCGACAAGGAGCTCTATCATCACGGCGAGAACATAGCTGTGAACGTGCACATAGCGAACAATAGCAACCGGACTGTGAAAAAGATAAAAGTGTCGGTTAGGCAGTTCGCGGATATCTGCCTGTTCTCCACGGCGCAATATAAGTGCACCGTCGCCGAGGCCGAGAGCGAGTGAGTATTCTCCAGCCAATTATTTTTCCCATCCCTTACCGAGCAACTACGATATCGCACTTTGGCGAGAGAAATTAGAGAAAAATTAAATTAAATTTAAATTCTTTATTATTTCTAGGAATTAATTAAATCTAATTTTTCTAATTTTTTTCGTGTTTTTAAATAAAAATTAGTTTATAAAACAAGCAGAAATCTTCGAGATAATTGTTTTACTTTAGGAAATTGCTTTTTTAATTACGATAAAAATAGTTATAGGTCGAAATTTTTTACGTCAGTAAGCGATTAATTGCTTAGACCATTAATGATTTAGGCGATTGATTTAACGTTGTTAATTATTTACGATTGTCAAAACGTCGCCGACTTAGAGATGTTAAAAGATGTCATTTCTTGAACTATCAGTTCGAGCTGCGATAAAGTTTTAGCAATTTGTACATTACGTAACATGCGCGATAACATGCGAAAAAAGAAGCAAGATTGTAACGAGCAGGAAAATAAGATTATTGCACTGGCAGTATAGGGGTAGCGCCAGGATTCACTCTGAGCAAGGTGTTTTCTCTAAAGCCAACGCTTGCCGAGAACAAAGACAAGCGAGGCCTAGCTCTAGACGGTCAGCTTAAACATGAGGACACCAATCTCGCGTCTAGTACAATGTGAGTGCGAGATTAAGAGCTCGCTGTTTCCCTCATTACTCTCTCACCTTTTCTCTGCCGGATACTAAGGGGGAAAAAAATAAAGATAACGGGGAGGCTGGAAAGCGGCCAAATGCAGGCTCGCGTCGTTTCTCTGTAATGCGACTATAATCACGACGATATCTCATGACGAATGTATAGTTTTTATAGAAATTCATCGTGCTCGAGTACCATAAAGATGAGACGTAGCGGCGACGTGCTCTATCAAATCTTTTTGAAGTAGCTTTATAAAGTTACTAGAAAAGACAGAAATTCATAAAATAGTAATTCGCTTTAATGACGTTCGAGAACGATGGTGAAAAATTTAATTGAATTGAAAGTTAAATTAAAATTAAGAATTAAATTACTTCTTGATTAATATTTTAAATCTTATAAGAAAAATTATTTTATTAGCTAATAAAAGTATAATAAAATATAGCTTTAGCCATGTAAATTCTTCGCTTATAGATCTTTCAAATAAATTCCATAAATTTCATTAAAATATTTGGAAGAATAAATAAAATTAGAAACAAAGACAGAAAGAGCATTAAATTTAATTGCGTTCTTTTTATTCGAGAAGTTTATCACTTCTTTTAACCCTGCTTTTAGCGTTGAGATATTATAAGGATAATAAAAAGTAAAATTTAAAAGACAAGACCATTTTCAGCCTCCCTTTCTTGCTATCTTTTTTTTCTTTTTCTTATTAATGCAAAACAAATGAAAAATGGAATGGCAGTATTCTTAGTGACTTTGTGCTGGGGATTTTTAACGTGGTGGCCTGTAATCACGTATAGATCTCGATCGGTGGTGGTTTCATTTCCTTGGCAAAGCTCCCTCTCCTCACACACGCACTCTCGTTCTTTATCTCCCGCCCCCGTCCCTCTTTCTTTTATTTTAAGACATATATATTTTTAAATTTGTATATTTATATTTTTATTTCAACTTTATTTTTTTTTTTCTATATTAGAAAAAGTATTTTCTTGACATTTTTTATAGTTTCTTAAAATAAATTTCTCTCCTATTAATATACACATGTAAGTGTTTCACACTCTATATATATATCCCTTAGACACTGAAGTACGTAAAGATAAGTAAGTAAAGATTGTCAAGCCCTTGCCCTCATCTCTTGTAATCGTAATTTGTATCGCAGTGTAATGCACAAACTGACATCGTACTATCGTACTATCGCGCGTATATATGTATATGTATATTACAAGATTAAGATAAGTTTAATTTCGTTTATTTATTTATTTACTGTTTTATTTTGATTAGGCGTGAATTTCCGCACAAAATCGAAATTTTGTGAATTTTTTCGGCTCAAAGGAATCATAAAATTATGATTATTATTCTAGATATCAATTAGAATTAATATTAGACAATTTCTATAAATTTTTTCATACAGATAATATTTAAAGTTACTTTAAAAAGACATACATATAAATGCATTTATATATTATTAATAATAAATACAAATTATTAAACTAAATATTAGGAAATTAAATAGAATTAAACATTTTGTCGACGATCTTTACGCTGACAGCGCGATATTAATTTCGCAATTTCGATCCGCACGTGACACGCACTGACACTCATGCTGGTTGTGTGTTCAAATGTCAGAGAGGGATGCCCAGTGGGCCCGGGTTTCACGCTCAGCAAGGTGTTCACTTTAACACCCCTCCTGGCCAACAACAAAGATAAATGGGGGCTCGCCCTCGACGGTCAGCTCAAACACGAGGACACCAATTTGGCGTCCAGCACCCTGTAAGGATGCGATGTCTGAAACTAAGCCTGCAGATACACGCAGACATGCTTAGATTACATCAATACGCCGCGCCGTGTTATTAATCACACATTTAGCGCTCGAAAAAGAGAAAGAAAATACCCATCAAAATTATTCACTAAAAATTTTGCTATTAATGGCATAGCACAAAAAAAAATTTTAAAGTTTCTTTTTATAATATGTTTGAATTTGTACAAAAAATATAAACATAAAAAAATAATAATTATGGAAATAATTTTACTTTTTCATGTAGAAGAATGTAGTCTCTTTTATTAAATACTACTAAACATCATTATAAATTATTGAAATATTGAATAACATGTTTTTATACATAAAATATTTTATAAAGAAAATGATTCTCTTCGATTTATAATTAAATTTCCTAAAAGTTAGACACGTAAACAATAAAATATTCAAATAAAAAAAATTGTAAGAAAAGAGAAAATGATTCAACACAGTTCTTGGAAAAGTCAATGAGAACAAGTACAGCTTTTAGCGCTAAATGCGGGACAAGAATGCGGGCGGTGTCTGTTACATATAACACACATATACACACACGTGTTTTACGCACGCAACGCGCAGCTGAACACGCCTTTGGGAATTTTTCTCATCCGCAACGCTTTTCATACACAACGGACGGGAGATACATGTTGGCTGCCTGTGCAACGAAAGCTTTTCTCAACGATTATTTCTTCGATTTCTCTTTAATTTCTCGATCGATTCATCGAGCGACGAACAACCGGCATTGTCGGGCGACGTGTCATTTTATTTTGCGAAATTCGTATCACTCAGCTTTACTGGAAATAGTCTTTACGTGCGCACGTCTTGAATTCCTTAGATCTATAGATCTCGATATTTTAAAATTTAGGGATCTAAGAATTTTCACAATTTTAGAAGAATTAATAAATGAAATCCATAGATCTTAAGATCCAAGTGACTTTACTCTTTCGATGCCAATTTTTCAAAATCTAACATTGGTTTTTCTTTAACAAGGATTAAAATCAAATTGGAAGTTTTGACATCAGTGCAATTTTGATATCAAAAACTTTTAAAGATTAAATCTTATTATTTTCATATATGTATATATATATATCTCAGCGAAAATTAAATATATTCTTTTTTATATCATTAAACTCAACTAAACTCAATGACTATGATGATGTTAGCATATAAAAATTTTGATAATTAGCAAAAACCTAAACCTTTGTTCATTATTTTTTTCTACAAACATTTCTTGAAATGCATCTACGTTTTAACGGTATTAAAAAGATTAACAAACTAGGATCTAAGAGATTTAGGATACCTAGGGCAAACGTTTAAACCAAAATCCCATCTTCCTTCTGCTTGTGCTTGTTGTTTAAAAATATGGCATCGCCACTGCATTGTGCCTGCATAAAATTGCATGAAAAAATTACAACTTGTTCTTTGCCGTTGCAAAACTATAGTTTTATTGTTGCTTGACTAAATATGTACGTGATTACCGCTTTACATAAATGTTTTATATATATATAATTAAAAACTCTGCTTGCTTGTTTAACGAACAAATCTAATTTAAACTTTTTTTTCCGTTTGCTTTTTTTGTCTTTGCATGATGCTATAACCATGCGTGAGCTTTTACGTGATATTAAGGTTGATCAATGATAATAACTTTATTAATGACGATAAATCTAATTTGTAGCGTGGTTGACCCGTCGCAACGTGAAAACCTTGGCATAATCGTCCAATACAAAGTCAAAGTCAAACTTTGTCTTGGTGCTCTTGGAGGGTAAGTCTCATTTAAATATCTCGAGAAATTCTTTAAGAATTTTTAAACTACAGATTTAATATATTGCATTTCAATAAATTTTAATAGATTTCTGTTATCTCTGATTTATAGGGAGTTAGTCGCGGAACTGCCCTTTATTTTGATGCATCCCAAACCGGAAGAGGAGGAACCAATGCCGTCCACAGCTCGACCAAGCCCTACGCACAAAACTGACAGCGGGGAGGTTCCGCTCGACACAAATCTGATACAATTGGATACGTGAGTAATCTAAAGAATTTAAATTTAAATATAATTTTTAAATAAAATTTTTCACTGTCATAAACTAATAAAACGTAATTAATAAATTATATTTGTTAACAACATTACACCATTTATATATATATTTATATAAGAAACATAATATTGCGTTGTATTTATATAAAAATATATAAATTTAAAATATTATCCAGGCTTGTAAACCATATTTTATTAAGGAAAAAGAAAAATATGATATTTTACATATTCAAGTCTCATTAAGTAACTCGCTGTATGTATTAAAAGAGGTCTGAATCTTTCTTTTTTAAATAATATTCCTGCTTGAGTTATATTCTGCATTTTTCCTATAAGAAAATCAAGGATTTATAAATCGTAATTCTTGAATTTTTTTTTAATTTTTCTGCAGGGAGGCGGATGGCGACGACGATATAATCTTCGAGGACTTTGCTCGTCTGAGGCTGAAAGGCGAAATGGAAGCTTGACCTTGTTCCGCCGATTCCTCATCGATACGTATCGATGCGTTCGATCGTGTGACTCTTACGCCGCCGTGTCGCACACAAGACGGAAACTGCACAATGTCGCCAATGATGCCAATAACAGCGATGCCGCAACAACAGACTTAAACGACGTTATCGTTCAAATTTGTTACTGCGGTATCGCTGCTATCCTCAAGTACAAAATGTCCCCCACACGACGGTGTACGCGGGACATTTTAAGATTTATCGCGTAAGAAAGTTGGGCAAAACGAGAAGAAAAACTTTCGAAAGGGACTCACGTGGGAAAAAAAAGAAGATGCTGCAAAAGAAAGGAATTCCGAGCTGCTCGCTTTTTGCGGGCATTTTCCAGACAGGCTAAACGAATACCCGAACCGGAAATGGCGTCGAGAAAATTCTTCAACAATCATTCGTCATTTTCACTGATTATCGAAGATAATCGCAGGAAATTGAAGTTTCTCTAGTGTTTCTTTTTTTTTTAAGATATCGTTGTTTGTATATTTATTAAAATAATTGAGCCACAATTCATTCAGCCGTTGTTATTTGTGGCGCGTGTTCGTTGTTAGATCGTGGTGGTCTTGATTTGTGGGATAAGTATGCGGCGGTTTTGTGCGATTGACATTTATTACAAGTTTAACACCGTCGCCATTTTACGCTTTGTCTCTGAAGACTGATTTTAGAAAGAAAAAACATCCAAAAATCTAGATGTATTTATTGTGAAACTTTCAACAATGAAAGAAAGCTACTGCAAAATAATACGTAATATATGTGTAAAATGAGATTCGATATTTTTCTCTAAAAAGATGCAAATCGCAATTAATTCAATTACAGTTAATTTATTAATTATATATTACTTCATTTAATAAATATGATAGGTATCACTTAATTCACAATTAATTAGCAATAAATCGTCAGTTAATTAAATATGGGATTGATACAAATTCAAGAACGTGCGAGAGCCTTAAGTTTATAACCACTTTTAGTGATTGTGATTTTTTAAACACGGCCAGTATATACTGTCTTTAAGTTAAAATGCAAGAAGTAAAACTTTGTCAGAGTCTCGCATCGATTTTATCTTATCTATGCAAACAATAAATACATACGATTAGTGCGCGTTGCGAATATTGTTTGCGCAAACAACAAAACAACCGTAAACGCCCATCGAATTAGTTCCAGTAAAAAATTAGTTTACAGTAAATTACAGTTGATGCAGATAAAATTAATTGGTCGCAAAAGAAGATAAAAAAAGTTATTTTATATTTTTGTAGAAAACTGCGATACACAAACTTGATTCTCACGACAACGAGAATAGGAAATTATTATTCCGCGAATCTGTAAGAAATCGATGCTCTAAGGAGTCTACTTAGAAGTGTTTAATGTAACAATTTGATCAAACATTCGCGACAAAACGCGCGGAAAAGAGAAGGAAAGATGACGTTTCAAACCGCAGATGTCAATTCATAGATGTATTTATGGATAATTTGTAGTACTTGGTAACATTGTAAGATTTATAACACTAAAATCCGTTGCATGTTCTCCTTTCCCTTTCCTCCCGCTCCCATTTCTAAAATCATTCAATTGATTAAATTAAGTCGGCGCGAGCATCGTTTATACATAATCGTAAGTATCGATTACGATTGGTACGCGTACTTCAAGACTACTCGAGAATTTAATTTTCGCGCAATGAAATGTCGCGTAATCTCAGCTCGCCCGTATTATAAAATCGTATTATAAAAGTCGTTTAGCAGAGAGTTTGATATCCTAATTAAATGATTGCCTAATTAAATCTCGAACGCGAAGACTTTTGCTACAAAACGACGAAAATCATCGGATAAACTCCGCCATTCGAAATAACAATGTCACAGCAAATCACTTACGATGACTCGTATGTAAGAATTCTCGAAACAAAATATTTTTTTCCTAAGTTTTAAAATATACGATATATATATGATTCTGTCTATCATCTCAAACAGCTTTCATTATTTTTTCTATTGATCAAAATTTATAAATAATTAAAAAATAGAGGAGTTGCATCTTCTCCAAAGTGTAAACCCAAATCATTATTAAATATCTCAGAATTTAATGACGATTTTCATTAAAAACGACGAGAAACCTGCTGTCAACTATTAATTCCAATTTAAAAAAAAAAAAAGTCATGTCAACGATAAACGCGATTCACGTTGGTAACGAAGATTAATTCACGGTGACATTAATTAGAATGACGCGAATTATAAAACTATGGAGGAACAGCATATTATATATGTATATGTATGTATATATACGGAAAGCAAGAGAAGCAAGATAATATTTTTTATCACTTTAGCATTTACAAACTGTGTATTTAGATGAGATAGCTAAACGTGTGGTCCGCGTCTCTTCGTCGCGCGTTTAAGATTAAACGCATGACGAAAATGCAGCCGTATTTTCTCATACCAAAGCCGATATTTCTGTTTCTTTTCCGAAAAAAAGTATTCCTCATAAAAAGCATCAATAGCCAATCAAGAAAGTATAATAAATTACACAATTAATTTTCCAATTAAGTACATTTCCTTTTATCAAATTTATTTATTATTAATATAGAACAAATTATTGATTTTATAAATGTATAAGTTCAACATATATGCAGAAGAGTTATCAAGACAGAAATTATTTCATCTTTGAAAAAATTTATTTTGTATTGAAACAATGAATAATATATATATTTTTTAAATCGATATTTTTCATGGATTCAAATTAAATATTATTAATATTATCCTATCCGTTCATTTAATTACTCTATTATTAAATATCCTATTAGCGGATTTCTCAGAAAGAATCCATTCATTCTTTTACCTCGTTTTCGAATAAAAAAAAGAACGTGCATGTTCAACGAAAGCTAGATATTTAATTAAGGTACGAACCTTTGCAATTGTGCGGCAAATGTCGAATGCCGACACTTCGATTATTATCGCTTTAAGCGACGTGTATGAGTGTGTATATGTGCAGGCTTGTATAATGAGAGTATATTTTATATTCGCCCGCGGACGCGCGCATATTTTTTATATGACCGCAAACGGTAGGTTGTTAACATTTTTATTGTCATCCGGTTAGAAGGGAGGATCACAGAAGAAGAGAATTATACCGCACAAAAAAACCAAGGGAGAGAGAACGAGAGATAATTAAAGTCAATATAAAGGATACCGTCTCTGTAATTCTAATATTCGAGATTGTTTCCTTGCGATATGAAAAAGACCGCGTTATATACAGGGGGCCGCAAAAAGACGACGCAAATTTTATCGATTTATTTCAAGATTATCGAATTAAATCTTCTTTCTCTTCTACTTCAAAAATTTAATTATAATCATTATACGCTCTATTATACGTATAAATTACTACTGATACTAAATACTCCAATATTAATATTTTGCCAAGAAGAATCCTAATGATTCAAACTTTTTAAAGATGGAATACTGATGCGACATTTTTGGGGGATACTCTGTATTTAACAAATAATAGTATCACTGCGATAAGAGAAGTAAACGATTACGCTTCTTCGATACAACATATTTTTTGCACCGGAAAGTTTACATTTCCTCTCGTTTGTATCTCGTTTAACTGAAATCTGTGGAAATAGATAGCCATGGTGTGATTAAACATAAACAGCGAAACGTGTACGTGCTCTTATCAGAATGACTGTATCATTCGACATAGAATGGAAATAGCTTATTGCATCGCGCATAATAATAAATGGTATAAAGACAAAAAGGAGAAAAAAAAATGAACTAAAGAAAATGAAGAAGGAAAAGGATATTATGCGCGCTTCTCTCGAGAGTGTTACTGTAATTAATGTAATCGAGTCGATGTACAAGTGTATTGTGGGGTTCACATTACAGCCGTAATTTACAAATGTAAATCGTAAGAAAGATGACAGAGCCATTATATTGCTACAACTTGTACATTGCACTATAGAAACGATTTATATATTGGAGCCGCGCGTTGTTAGTTAGCAAGAAAATCGTGTGTCGTTCATGATCGTTCGCTGTTCACTCGTGAATAATTCGTTTTGTATGTAAAAAAGATTACAAGAAAGTTTTACTCAGAGAAAAGAGAGAGAGAATGCGAAAGAGTGCGTGTATGTGAAATAAATGACATAAAGCATAAATAATGCATAATATATTGTATATGTAAAAAAATCGTGTGTATTCTCGTATTATAACTAGCTGTAATAATTTAATAAATCCTGTATATCGAAAAAAAAGCACAGACATGAACTGCGTATATCTCCCGCGTATTTTTTTTTTCTTTTTTTTTTTTTAATTTTCATTACACAAAATTTTGCAGATTTTTTAGAGCTGATTCTTTTCTACATCCTTTCTTTACCCAAAGAAGTTTTTCTAAATAATAATAAGAATAATATATAATAAAAAATATTTATGTAACGCGTAACATTTTAACACATAGAATGTATAATAAAATATATATCATCAAATCTATTTTTTTTTATTTCTCATTAATATTATTAAATATATATTAAATTTTACATCATAATATATAATAAGACAGCATACAATATTAAACCATTTTCCAGATTTTTCCAGAAGGAATTTTAAATATAATCGTGATACATTTCACGAACTGCTGCTCGAGCTTTCGGAAGTTATAAAAGTTCCTTAATTAAAGAAGTAACGTGCAATTAACGAAACCAATTGATCTAATGAGAAAGCTTTACCTTGACAAGATGAAATGCACATCTTCCTGATAAAAGTGCATCTTTTTTACCGAAGCGTTTTAGAATATCGCGGAAATTGACAATTCTGTTGAAAATATATAAATTAATATTGCAATATCTCTCTTATTTTAATATTTTTTTACTAATATTTTAAATATAAATTGATGCCTCGACCTTTTGCTGAGGAAAAATTACTCTATATATCCAGATAATATTATAATGAGCAAATAATGCTAAAGCAATATTAACAATTGCCTCTCTCTTAATTTTAACTTCAAAACTAACTCAAACATAAAGAACGAAAGTATTCAAATATCTTCCGCTATTTTCGAAGTAATTCGCAAGCTACGTGGAAAGATGGGAAAGAGCAAGAAGTGAACTAAGAGTAAATTCGCCATTTCATTCACGTAGATACTTTATTCAGATTGAGTCTTTTACGATTTCTCATCATAAATCGCGTTCTAGGAAACAGAAAATCGAAGGAAGAAACTAAAAAGAAACAAAAGACATGTACAACACGACGAGACTCGAAACGGAAAGGAAGCAATCGTTCGCTGAGAAGAGATAAGAGAAAGTTGACGATAATGAAAGGGAAAATGGAAGGGATGGCGGGGAGGGAAAAAACCGGAAGCGAGAGAAAAATGAGAGAGAGAGAGAGAGAGAGAGAGAGCTAGAAAGATGGGGTAGAAGGGCGGGGGAGACAGGAAGGAAAATATCGGATGGCGCGCGAATTTTAACGCGCGTTGCTCTCCTCCGTCTCGCGTTCATCTCCCTTCATCTCACCACGCAGCCTCCGTAGTTCCCTCCTCAGTATGATCCGCGCGGTCCGAGCGCGAGTACGCGTGCATTCCAGCCTGTTATTTAGTTAGTTCCATCGCAAGACTATTTCGTGAAAAAAAATGCCGATATTTGTGAAGAGAATTAAAGTTGAACAGATTTTACAGATTTTTCACGACTACTAAAACAAGCGATTGTGTCATTAAAATACGTTACGCTTTCTCTCTACTTCCCTCTTTCTTTTGACTTTTAGAAAACTTAATTGATATATTTCCATAGAATAATCTTTGTGGAGACATTTACTTGCATCACACAAGTAGGTGAAATAAGTCATCTCCTGTCAGACATAATTTTAATTTTTAATTACTGTTTAATATTTTGCTATCGATTTATTCAAACTTACATAAGTTATAAATTTGTGGAGAGCGTTTATGTTAAACTATTTGCATTAGTTGCCTATTTTATTGCTTCACGAATATACGTATATAACGGCGAATCTATCAAAAGTTTTGCAAAGCAAAGTTGGATTAAATTTTTAACGAGATAATCGACCGCCGCATATAAAAGTGGTGCTCTATTGGTTTTTAAGGAATTTATCTAATCGCATGGTAATTTTTATCGATATTATTTGCACAATAAATATGTAAGATTATCATTTATGTGCTAAAAATTGATGGAGTCGCTGCATTACAAATAAATGTGAGAATTATCGTTACTAACTTTGTGTGAGTACATTGAAGTATAAATTAACATTTAATTCAATTATGCAAATGTTTAATAAATAGAAAGATAATTGAGATGGAGCATAACTTGAGTTCGTAACAATTTCTATCGTAATTATCAATCTACTAATTGATTAAATAGAATTAATTAATTTTTCATTTCATTATTATTTATCTTAATTATAACTTTTGCAGACATTTGTACTGCAAATAGATAAAATAAAAAGTCCTCAATTTGACACACGTTCTGATTTCATATCTAATATCTCGTCGATCCATTTCGGGATTCTTATTTGGATCCTGAGTTTCTCGAGTTTTTGTGCATGAAAAAAGGAATCATGCTACTTTGCTATTCAAATATCGGGCAAACAACTCGAGTTTTAATAAACCCGATGCCCGCGATCCATCTTGAATATCAAAGATTCATATAATACCGTGAGATTCTATGATATAAATTCGTGGTATGCTATGCCAATCGAAGGTGACACGCGACTCTCTGAAATTCAAATTCAGCAGTATTTCTTGGCAAGTTACTCTTAACACCACGTAAACTAAATTACACATAAATAGTTAAACCCTCTTAATTATAAATCTTAAAATTTTATTAAACAAAAACTCGATTATATATTTTTAAATATAAAATTAAATTGCTCTCTCTTTTTTTTCACAAAAAAGTCAATTCTGAATTTATCAGAGAATTTGGGACTGAAAAAGTTATAGAGAAAGATACGATTTCTGGAATATACAGAATATCCTTGAAATAGATCGCCAAACTATAGCAGAATTTACCCTCATACACTCGTGTAATCCTCGATGACTTTTTCTATTCATATTGTCAGTACTTTTGACGGACGTTGTTCCACTCGAACTTTCTTAAAGAATCTTTGATTGACTTCGTGTAACTATGGGGGACATCGTTTATAAACTTGTAACATCTAATAAATTATAACTCGCCAAAGTCGCAAGGTCTCAGGAAGGGAATGGGGGTGACAATTTGTGAACAAGCGAATAAACATTTACTTTTACTCTTTTACCATCTGACAGAATTGTGTCGGAAGAATCGAGGAGAAAAAGAAACTATCTCGATTCGATATGAAACTGTGAGTGAAAATTTCACGGAGCAAGTGAGATATGTGTCTCAGCGCTGCCGGGGGTTCGGAAAATGAACAAACTCCACCGACGGCGAAACGAGAGCGTCGATGGCGTCGAGACGCGAGCGACAGAAATTGGAAAAGTAAGTATACGATCGTATAAAGTCGATCAAAAGCTATTTGCTTTCGAGATCGGTTTACAGATTTTATTCGTCCCGAAGCTGATTTATCTACATCCCTTCGCGCAATCTTATTAAATTTAAAGAAGAAAATATCGAAATAATATTTCACGGACCAATGTTCTTTCATTATATTTTCTATAATCAATTTTTAGATGTAGATATATAAAAAATTTTATAGACTCAAATAATATAATTTTTTATAAAAAAATATATTTTGTTATAAATACGCAATTATTATATTTAATGATAGATATTTTTTATATTTTTACTTTATTCTTTTTATTTTTTTTTTTATTTTCACTAAAATTACTGTTAGAGTTGAAAGTAAAGCTAAGGCTCTAAAAATCAAGATACTATAAAAATCCATTAAAAAATATAAAAGCAACTGTGAAATATATTAAAAGTGTATCACTTAGCTGTGCAAAGAAGAAAGTTCTTTCTATTAAAGCGCATTTTTAAGTGCTGTCACTTATGTAGGTGCAATTTGATTAGTTGCGACTATACGCTCTCATTAATTGCGATCCTTCTATCGATCTCATTGCGATACGATGATGCCTTCAACATCTTCATATAAGCCGTTTACACTCGATAGAAGGCCGACATTTTATTAAACGAATCGCGCGCGATGTCCGAGACCTGTTGCTCTTTAATATCGTGCCATTTTTTTAAATAATAGACATTTTATTTGTTTTATTTGATTTTCTTTTGTCTTATTATTGCTATCATATCACTCATATCACGTATATATATCTTATTTAGTAAAAACATTTATATAAATAAAAAAAGATGTGTTAAATTTAAAATTATGCATTTTACAGGAATGCAATGCAAATAATACTACAAATTCCAATATTTTTTGTCCTTTGAAAGCGGACATAATTAAATTACCATCGACTTTCCCTTGGGTTTCTTCTCTTTTCTCTCTATCCCTCTTGGAAAAAATTAGCGTGAAACATTCAATAATTGTGATTAAGTCACGTCATTCTGCAGAAGAGATCAATAAGTTCCGCGTAGAGGACAAACTTAATTATTTATCTGGAAATTCTGATATATCGGAGCAACGCCAAAGTATTCGTAATATTTCAAGGATTTGACGAGAGAATTGATATCAATTTAAAAAAATAAACAGCTTAATATATTATTTAATACACATTATATGACGGGGATAAAAAAAAATAAAAGGAAAACAAAAATGCGATTTTAATCAATCATCTTATAGTAAATTTCACAAATAAAAAATAATCACCTAATCTCAGCGCGTTGCTTTTATTTTAATATTCAAAAGTTGGATTTATATTTTAATATTCAAAGTGCTGCTGGAGTTTTAACGCCTTAATGGACGACAAACTTACCAAGGTGCAAAACGTGTTCAAAATAACAGAGATAGTTTACGTTAACTTAGCTCACGCTAGAGTGTCAGACCGTGATATTTCTCGCCGCTCAAGAATATTAATGAATAGACAACACAATTAATAGCGCAATATGTATATGTATATCGACTTGATGGGAAAACGACAATCTAATTAATTAACGACGTACTTTGCAAAGTAAACACAACTCTGCGACTACCGTTTTTCAGGGGAATCGTTTGCATTTTCTAATTAACAATTATTCCCCAGCTGACAAGTCGTGCTGTCATTGGCCTTTAGAGGCATCGGCAGTCATCGCGGAGCCGTGTCACTTTCCACGCGGGACCGCTAATAAATTACATCCGTACATCTCCTCTCTCTCTCTCTCTCTCTCTCTCTCTCTCTCTCTCTCTCTCGAACTCATCGGTATACCGGCACGTCCGTCGGTACGATGCACTTCAACCGATGCACTTTCACGGATCAAGCCACTTAGGGCGCCGCGCTCTTCGGCTTCTCTTCGGAACCAAAAAGCGCAACCCGGATGGATGCAATTTTGAAATTAAATTCGAAGAGGAGCTTCAAGGTGCAACAGCTCCAGGATGAAATATCTCCCGCTAGACATTTCCTACCGTTATCTTCAAAAAATGTAATTTTTTATAAAACTTCGTTGCGTACACGATTATTTATCTCTTATCTCTTTTCCAAGCATATGTATTCATTATAATTAATTACTCGCGCATCTCTCTCTCTCTCTCTCTCTCTCTATCATTATTAATATTAACAAATACATCATTATGCTAATAATATTAACAGAATTATTATAATATACTGTAATATTAATAAAAAAAAATAATAATAATTAATTTACTGATTTATGAGAGATCGATGAATACTAAGTATTTAAGCAAAATAGTATATCAAGGATGTATATTTTTGGAGCTCTTTTTACGACAGTAACACATGTTATTAAATACAGTCATGTTTATTTTTATACACGGAATATTGAGATGCGCGAACTTTCTTAGATATAAATAAGTCAAGCTGCACTCTTGCGAGTTGCAATATTCCATCATGACCATAATGCATCAACTTTATTATTCATGCTGTGCATTAACGCATCGTTATCAATTTTCCGCATAAACTCAAACGGAGAGAAGCCGAGTATATGCTATTGCTTCTACGTCTTTCCTTTCTCTTCCTCGGTTTCCGGTTTATTCGCAAAAAATCTGCGCGTTTGCGATGATCTAAAATTTTAATTTCGCTAATTACAAAATGCAAGTTGCGAATGGATTTTGCATGCCAAATACATAGACTTTTCACAGAGAGGAAACTCTACGGTACTAATGTTAAAGAGTCATTGATCGTATATTTATTATAAAACAAAAATTATATATATATATATATCAATTACTATCAGGTGATTGCATAAGTTCGTGCCCGATTTAAATATTTAATAATAAATTTTTTTTTTCGAAAGGCAATCTTTATTTTTATAGTTAAGATTAACTTTGTAACTATTCTTAACAAGGTTTGTCTCTAATCTTACGTAAAAATATCGACAACACAATTATATTGATCCGTGATTAAAAAAGACGCGCAGTGCAATCAACTGATTTACTCGCGTAATCAGCTGATAGTATCAGCTGATCTGATATACGCAACGTATCAGAATTTCGGAACATTACAAAAAAATAATCGTATTAATAAAATATCAGAAAGGCCACGTTTTTTAATTTTTATAAGTGTATTATAACATTTATTATTTATTATTTCAGTTTTAAAAATATTTGATTAATATATTTAATTGTCTAACTTTTTAAACGTCTAAACTTTTTAAAAATTTTAAGAGAAATATATAAGAAATTTATTGGATTAAAATGGAGTCTATTATTTCTTTTTAGATTATTTTTAGGAATACCTTGAACCGGCATAAGGACGTCGTTCCAGCCTGTTTCGTATTGCATCGATCGTGACTGGCGGTACTAATCCCGAGGACTCCTTCGAGACTCGTCATGCTGGTCCCGGAGGGCAATTTTACATCCTGGGTCGGCAACTGGACGACGATCCTGCACCAGGTGTCTTGCAACGACACCCTCGGTGGCTGCGCCGGCGAGTGCGATACCGCTTCCGGCGAATTCGATTATCTCTGCACCACAATCGGACCATGCAGTAACTTAATGCCATCTATGAAAATCGGGCACGAACTTATGCAATCATCCAATATATTATAAATTTATGATTCTTTTTTTATTTTCTATTAACGACTCTTCTAAATCATAAGTTATTTTTTGATTCAAAATTGATGATTTTTGAAAAACACACATTGTTCAAAACCGTAAAAAGATGTCTAAATATTAGAAAAAAGAGAGAGAGAGAAAATCCATTTTTTGTACAAATTTTAATTTTGATTTCCACGTTACAATTTGCAACAAATGACAGAATCGGATAACGCGCGTCGTTGGCAGGCAAACTTGTCGATGCGGCAATTTGTTCAGGGATCAGCATTGTCGCGAGGTGTGTGGAGAATATACGGAAGAAGGCTGTCGATATCCGGTACGTCAGTTAATCCAACCGGTTAGGTCGCGCGAGTGCCGGCAGATAAATAGCGGTCTCCAAAGGGGATGACACTTTTGTAACTCTCCGTTTAAAATATCCAAAGAGAAAGAGGGAGAAGATTTGCGCGCGTCCGATCTTACACCGATTTATCGATGTCCCCGATAAGTCTACGAGCCGACGTCTCGTCCTTTGTTTGCCTGGGAATAGCGACGCTTTGTCCGCAAGATTTCGCTTGCAATCAACGCGCAAACAGTCGCCACCCCATCCACCATTCTGACATCGTTATCGCTGTGAATATCTGAGGATAGAGAAACCGATGACAAAGCCCGCCTCGACCTTTGATAATTAAAAAGGAGCGGAAAAAGTGCACGCCTACTTTCCAGAAAAATTAATCTAACCCGCGGATTTAGATTTTACGGATTGAGATTTCGAAGGCGCAGATTCAGATCTTTCAAAAGTCCGGATCTTCGGATTTTAATGAATACTGAATTAAATTAAATGTGTATAGTATACATATAATTGGCATTTTTTTTTAATAAAAAAGTATAAAACTTCTGCTAATGTAAAATATTATAAACAAAGAGAATTTTTATTTTAAATATTTAATAATAAATTTTTTTTTTCCTCCTCTTCGATGACCCTTTTTTGCACGCCCTGCGATTACGCGAGTTGCAACATCAACGTGTCCTTGCTGCTCGACAGCCTCGAGAGCATCGAGGGCGTCTTTCTGTCTAGGATACCAATGAGAAATTGCAACGCCACGTCCTTCGACGAGGAAGTAGGTTCTTAGAGAAGAAAGATGAGGCATCGAAATTCAAGAGGGGCTTTAAATACAAGGATTTAAAATTCGCATAATTAAACTTGTACAAATTTGAAATTGAAAGCAATTCTCACTTTTAAAATTAAAATCTTAAAGAATTTGTAGAACTCAAAAAGCACTAAAAGTTAAAAAAATTTAGAAGCAGAATATATATATTTTTCATAGTTTTTAATTTATCATTGAGCCTTCAAAATTCTTTGAAATACAACTAAAAAATGTAAATATCTCAAAAAGTTTAAAATTTAAAATTTTCTTCTTTTCCAAAAAAGAAAAAAAGATTTTAATCTAAGAATATATATGATACGTTCAAAAACTTAAAATTTTATCGATTTCTATTACAATATCATTAACAACAAAGAAATATCTTTAAATCTCAAATATGCTCAGATATTTGAAAAACAATTGTCTCCCTTAAAATGACAAAACTTACTCGATTTTCGTCTCGAGATAGGTGACACGCAAAGATCTTCATCCGGAGCGAAAAATGATAATTCAGTCTCTTTAAGAGATTGTCGCCTTCCGTGTTGACATTTCCGCAGATTCCGGCTATTCATCTCGAACAGAAACGGCGATACATAAAGCCAAATGTTTTTCGCAGATTCTTGAATGTTCGCCGGCCGGCGGTATCGCCGATCTAGCCTGCATTCATCGATCCAGGATCGGCAGCACTGCCGGGACGAAGACGCGTCGCTTCGATTGGAGCTTCCTGTTCGTGGTAGTCTTCATAGTCGCCGGCGGTCTCGGCAACATATTGGTCTGTCTCGCCGTGGGATTGGACAGGAAACTCCACAACGTGACCAACTATTTCCTGTTGTCGCTGGCGGTGGCCGATCTTCTCGTCAGCCTCTTCGTCATGCCTCTAGGTGCCATACCGGGCTTTCTGGGTGAGATTTTTTTTTTTTTATTATTATTATTTCATGCCCGTTCCCCAAATCTGAATTTTAAAATTGTTTCCCTTTAATTTTCTGAAAGAGAAAGAATTCACAGTCTCTCGTCCGATTGAATGACACAAAAATATATCTCGGAAATATCTTCAAGTATCTCAATCGGAAAGAAGAGAAACGAGAATCTCGAGTGGGACGGAATAGAATGAGGCGGAGAAGGGGAAAGAGGTAAAAAGGGAATTTTTCAGCGGAATTTCACGGATTTTCCGCCGAGCGGATAATAGACGCGCGGTGAAACGGAGCGGAATCTACAAGGACTTGCGCACGCGCGCGATCGGATTACGCACGTAATACAATCCTGGCTTAAGACGTCGCGATATACGGCGGAACGACACGGAAATGAGAGACGACACGCACGGAGGGTGTCCGCCTTCCGGTCTCGTGCACGCCGTTGCGAAATTTCATGTATAACACAACCGGGTAATATGGCTGTGCAGTTATAATGCTGTTAATTAAGTACAAAACTGCGTCATCATCCTTGTAAAAATTAATTGAAAATGTGACGTGACAACTGAAAAATTGACGCTTAAATTCAGAATCATCTCTCTCTTGGCCCCCTGATGCAATTTATTAAAAAGCTTGAAGATCATTTCATCAGCCGAGAGATCTAATCACTGTGCGATTGATTTCTACCGCATTAATTTATTACTCCACAGCTCTAAGTTTAATTAAATAAAGTTCACGATTACATCTACTTTCAAAGCGATGATATAATTTGAAAGTTAACGATTAAATCAAGAATCATTTCTACATTTTTAATTATGACATGAGAGAAATTCATTAATTTATTTCATCAGCAAAGAGAAAATTATTTCATTAACCGTTAAATTTTTTATAATGATCTTTGACGCATCAATCTATAGTAAAGTTGGGATGATCTCTTCTCTTCCTAAATTTATGAACAATCGATCGGCTGGCCACCCTCGTGTTTCTTTCTCCCCTTTTCACTGTCCAAGGAACGACTTTATCCACGGGTTTTCGCGTCACGTGCCCGCGCTTCAGGTCCATCCTTCACGTGGAACACGTCGACGACACGCGCGGCATTAGCGGACTCATCGTCGAGGCTCGTTTATCTCGTGTACGAGACAGCTTTTGCTCCGCGACCTGGAAGGAGTAATTTCCAGGAGCGCGCATCAAGTCCTGGAGACTAAAAATCCGGTACACGTGACGCGCCATTCGATTTTATCGAGTCTTACGTTAATATGAAAGGCCGGTGTGAAACATTAAGGGAATTTTCCATCTTCGCGAGTCCCTCGCAGATCGTCGATTCTAATACCATTGTGGAAATGACGGTGAGATTCGCAAAATTTCCCTCCCGGGAAAAATATTTGTAAGAGCGATCATCCTCCCGAGTTTTCTGATGCCAGGTGTGAGTCTAGTGTAGTCATTAAATCTAAAATATCTGAACCTTTGAACTTTGACACTTTTAGATTTTGTAATCGCGGATTTAAATCCCAAATTTTCCTTGTTTGAGAAACTTTGGACTCTTTTGCGAACTTTAAATGCCGGAATCTGTAATGTCTGTCTCTTTTAAAAGAATTTGATCAGAATTTCGTTATTAGATTTTCTTCACCACATACACATTTATACGCAGAATAATTTGCAATTGGTGAAATTTTAGAGTACAGATTTCTCTATTAAGTCAATCACAAAGACATAGAGATACTAATCAATTATGGAAGCTTCTTTATCTCGCGACGCAAGAATTGTAATAATTGTATAACAGAAATAGAAAGTTCAGTTTGTTTTGCAAATATTTTATATAATAAATGTACTAGAATATAGAAATAAATATAAAATATTATTATAATAAATATTAAAATGCTTATACTGAAATATGGTTTATACTAGTCTTCTCTCTCTCTCGTCTCTTAAAGACTAGTAAACAAGAATTAGCGCTTTGGCAATATTACGCCGAATAATTCTCAACGTCCTTGATCCGATTACAGGGTGTCATGATTATGGCGCTAATTAATTCGCGTTTCGACTGAAATTGCGAGCAACGAAGCACGCCGTATGGCCATTAAGTACTTTCGAGTGTCCAATCTACGTCGGCACGAGATGACAGCCTACAATTATCCTCGCGATGACGCGTCCTATCCGTCATAAATCGTAATGAAATTGGCGTCAAGCACATCCTCAAACTTTCGGCACATTTGATTACAAAGTTTAATCAGTAATTTATGATACTGTATAAACGATCTAGAAAAAAAATATAAAGCTGAAGAAATTTTAAAAAATTAAATAATTTTCCGCATTTGTAGAATCATATCGTATAAAATACAAAAGAATAATTGAATAATAATGATTTAATGCAATTAGATTTTATTTTATTTTTATTTTACTGATCGCACGTTTATATTTCATTGATCGTTGTAAAACAAAAGGGGTAGCAGAGCAAAGTGTCAGTCAGCATCCGTTGGCGAACGCGCTGGAATCGGCGTAGAACCGAATAAAGCTCGCGCTTTTTTTCCTTGCTCCCGTTACACTCGTTAAGCTGCGCGGTTCATTTCCGACGTTTGTTCTCATACGTTCTCCGTCGGATATAGATGACTAGAAAGTGTGCGCATTGTGAGCACCTTGTTAGAGAGATGTGCGCGCCGGCGCGTGGCAAGTGCCTTTGTGGGGCTGAAATTGGCAAACTCGCTGCCCCAGAACAATGCGAGTGTTTCGTATTCAGCGACGTATTCACATCTTCCGGCGCGAACTGAAGGGGCGGGAGGGGAAGGCCCTCTTTTACATCCCGATTCTTTTTCGTCAATGCGCTCTCGCGAAAAACCTCACGCAGTTTTGAAGCGGCTAACTTACTAAACTTTCTCTTTGAGAACGAAAGAAAGTATAGTATTATATATGTACAGAATTGATAATAATAAGAATAACAATTGGAGTGTTTTTCTCTTTCTCTCTTTCTCTCTCTCTTTCTTCGCAAATTATTTAAATTGAATAATACGATTTGTGCAAATCCAATGTGGAGAGAAAGAAATTTTTAATGAGATTTAGAGACAATTTTATCTATAATTTTTATTGAATCTTTTTTCTCCATTTTCTATTCGTGTTTTCTTTTCTCGTTTATACATATTTCAAGTTCCCGAATGTTGCTCGAATTTTATTCTTGCCCCTAGCGTTTTTCGTGTGTGTACTTAAATCTTTATTGCAGCGTGTCTGCTCATCAAGGCGCGCTTTAATCTGTTACTAATGAAATTCCTCGTAACATAGTCTTTGCGAGAAGATCTTAATATAATGCGACTATATGCAAATTTTTGGGGTTACTATGCGCCCTCAGAAATTCTACGCTTCTCGTCTTAATTTTCACAACGAGTACAATGCACGACGCGCGGACTAATTAAGTTGATTATTTCAACCGAATTATAATATTTGTGATAAGGGACTGATTAAAAGAGGATACCGTATCTCAAGTTATTCATCTCCTTCATTTACGGTTCGTTAAATGTCAATTATACTTAGCAATAATAATTAGAATTAGCATTAGAATTTGCCTAACGGGAGATATATGAGAATAAGAGATCTTGTAAAATAAAAAATTATTCGAAACCTCAAGGTTCGCAATTGACAGTGATCGCGCAAATCATCATTTCAATCTGTGATCGAAGATCTAATTAATTACAGACATGTATTTATAAATCGTCATTAGACTTTATCGACTTCATCTTTGCTTCGCAAATCATCTGTTTGAAGAATCTATCATCGCACAATATAGTCGCTCGCTGTTTGCTTAATCCTTGGAATAATATTGGGTTCGTTGCATACGAAATATTGGATTCCGAAAGTTCCAGCTTTATGACTTTTACTAAATAAACATCCTGCGAAATAATCAAATATCACGTGATGTGACGAAGTGATATAGTTCTTTTGCAAAAACACTCCTCGATTTTTTTTCAAAATATTTTTTTTTAGGTTATGGCATATTTATTAAAAAATATAAAAAATTATATATTATTAATTGACATTAAAAAAAAGTTACAGGTTACTTAAGAATTATAAATTTTCGCGAGAGAAATAAACACGGCTATTCTTCATCGAACCACAAACGATCGAATACAGCCCCCGTTCGTAGCGTATCGACGGATACGTTTTCCACCGCGAATCTTTGAAGCGACAAAAATACATCACCGACTCGTAGAATCTGCCCGTGCAAAGTGACGGTTTGTGTAAACGCATTTCCGACATTTGACGTCGTTTGATGTGATCCTATTCACCACGTGGATGCATCGTGCGATCCACAGCTGCGTCTTTCTCTCCCTCTATCCGCACGTTACAATAAGGACTATTCTCTTAAGTTATTTTTCCATTAGTCTCTTGCGCACGAAAGGAACGTACGTCAGGAATGTTAAAAATGCTTGACGAAAACCAAAAATCCAATAGTGATATTACGACACATCTGAATCCTTTCTCGTCACATATATCTCTGTAAATGAGTAACCCGCTCAAAAAGACCGAGATTTGCCAATAATTAATTCTTTCTTTTGAGATTTTTTGCACACGTGAGATATTCTACGAAAATTGGGAAAATTATGCAAATATTTAATTTGCTTAATTAGAAAATTTTAAAAGAAAATAGATTATAATGTAAATTAAAATGAAAAATAAATTATATGATCAATTATTGTCTCTCTCGATTAATTTCTCTTAATATTATTTCAACTATTAGTTGTTCAACGATTCGATAATTCGAGATACGATTGAAACTTGATAAAGCTCAAGTTTCTTTTTAACAATTTTCGAGTTGATTTCTTTTTATATATAATAAAACTTTATCTTTTACATTTAATTATACATATATATAAATGCATGGATATTATTTATATAGAGCATTAAAACAAGCTTCAATAAACGCGCGCAAACTCCATTTCCTAACGGTATGGATATATAAGAGGATTTGAAAGTAAGAGAGCCTCTCAATTTAATAAATCGTTCGAAATCGACCGATCATTTCACGCAACTCGGCCTACAAAAAGCTTAAGCTTTTCGGCTTTCATGAACTTTCCAGGATACTGGCCGTTCGGAGTGGTGTGGTGTAACGTGTACGTGACATGCGACGTGCTCGCGTGTTCGGCGAGCATAATGCACATGTGCTTCATCTCCCTGGGCCGTTACCTGGGCATCCGTAATCCGCTCAGGACACGTCACACGTCTACGAAACGGGTGGTGGGCTTCAAGATCGCCGCTGTCTGGTTGCTGGCTATGCTGGTCTCCAGCTCCATCACGGTATTAGGTAAATTATTATTACATTCTTCTCCACATTTCCCCATTTATTCTCTCTTTCTGTCTCTTGGAGGGAGGGTGTAAACATGCCCCGATATGGACCGACACGTATTTTGTAAAGCGAGCGAATATGAAGGTGCAAACAAACCCCAAAGAATCGCGTTCGAGAAACGGGAATTGCGTTTCTGCGCTTCGATGTTTGCCCATTTATAGAGTATACAACTCCCTTTATTCCGGATAATTCTATTCTAAAGAAATTTAGGACAAATCGCTACCATACAGTCGTGTTTATCCATTAATCTTCACATTTTGTGGTGATAGAAAGACTCCTTTAAGGATCTTTATTTTTCCTTATTTTTGAGAAAAATATGAAGAGAGTCTAGGGAGCAGATGCGAGAGATATCTCGAGGAGAGACCTCGCGATTTTTACAAGCTTTCCGCGAGATAAAGAATGAAAAAGTAATGACGCGACACCGTATAATAGACATAATGCACATTTATCAGGGCGCAATATTTAGGCTCTCGGCCGTTTTATATCGATAATATTGCATTACGCAAATAACTCAATAAAAATTACGCAATGAAAATTCTGATTAGCCGAGTTATACAAATTTCTCAGAAATTTCGCGTAAAACTCCGCTACTACCTCTCGACAAGATCGATTGCGCAAAGTTGATCGAGTTTAAATAAGGCTCGATAATAATTTTCCCTTTGACGCAATTGTTATCGTGTTACAATTTCAAAACAAACTTTAGAAGAGCAAATTCTCTCAGAGAATACATCCATGCAGCTTAACGGATAATCAAGAGCATTTGAATCGACAGCTGATCAGAGAATGGGATAATCGAGAAGTGTGACAAAAACTCAAATAGCCAGAATCTCGTTCTTTCAGGCATCATCAACCCCTCGAACATCATGCCGGAACCGAGGAAATGCGTCATCAATAACCGAGCGTTCTTCGTGTTTGGTTCCCTGATCGCCTTCTACATCCCCATGATCGTTATGGTAACGACTTACGTGTTGACGGTGCAGCTATTGCGCAAGAAGGCGCGATTCGCAGCCGAACCGGAGGGTAATCACATTCGTAGATTGGGCGGCAGATACGCATCCGCAAAAACGTCATCATCTACGGCGTCATCATCGTCCGCAATCACCACCATGAGATCGTCCTCTTCGTCGGCGAGACTGATACGTACTTCCGGTTGCAGCGCTGAAAAGGAAAGGTGAGAATTAGAGAGATACTTTCATAAAATAAATAATGTAATAATAATTATATATGACAATGTAACTTAAAATTATATTATAATTAAATTATAAATTAATAACAATAATTATTATATA